>NW_001865080.1:261032-266153 GCF_000002865.3 Monosiga brevicollis MX1
GGCCAGATCAAGAACTTTCTCAACATGGAGTTTGCCATTACCCAGGACTCGATCACGATCAAGCAGACGGCCTTCATCGAGAGCATCCTGAAGGAGTCAACATGGACTCGTGCAAGCCAATGACCACACCATGGACAACCGGTGTGAAGCTGGAGCGTGTGACCAAGACTGAGGGCGACTTTCCTTATCGCCAACTGATGGGCAAGCTGAATTATCTTGCAACTCACACACGCCCTGACATTGCTGCAACTGTGAGTCTTCTGAGTGCTCACAATCAGTGTTTTGATGAGACTCATTGGCAGGCAGCCAAGCGCCTGCTGCGCTACCTCAAGGGTACCAAGGATTTGGGTATTCGCTTCGAGGATACACAGGAGCTGCAACTTGCAGTCTACACCGATGCAAGCTTTGCTCAAGAGCATGACAAGAAGTCTCGTGAAGGTTGTGCCATTTTTCTGTGCAATGGCCCCATTTACTGGCGTTCGAAGCGCCAGACCACGACTGCGACTTCGACTGCAGAGGCTGAGTACATGGCTGCACACAGTGGTGCTGCCAAGGGTGTTGTGCTGCGTGAACTGATCAACGAGTTGCTCATTTTGCCTGAACTCAAGCCACTTGTTTACTGTGACAACCAGCCTGCTATTGCCAACGTGATCAATGGCAATGCCCAGCGCGGACAACACCACACGCTGATCAAGTTTTATGCTCTGCGCGAGATGTACGAGCGTAACCAGGTTGACATTGTTTATTGTCCGACCGACGACATGACGGCTGATGTTCTGACCAAGCCGTTACCCCGCGATGCTCATGAACGCCATATGCGTAAGTTATGCTTCTCTGCTTGAGGGGGAGTATTGGAGTGCAAGCATCGACCACCTGCCAGATCCCTCTGGAAGGATTGCATCAATGTACTTGACGATGTGCAGCTGCCGCCGCCCGTCGAGGAACCCTCTCGTACACTCTGGGTGTGTTTAGCCACCAGATTATAAGTACGGTCCCGCTGACCGTGAGTGGCATTTTCTTTTGGATATTTCCCTTCCTGTTTTCTATCGTTCTCTCCTGTGAGAGAAGTGCAATTGAACCGCTTTACTGTCTCAGCTCAAATCGTCTTTCAATAGGCAGTACACCACTCCACCTTGCCTGCAGTCAGGATGCTGTGAAGATGCTATTAACGCACGGAGCTGATACCAAAGCCAAGGACGCGGTCAGAACCATTTGTTGCGCCTCTCGTTTCTTCTTCCACATCAACCCGTTCTACACGAGGTGCTTGTCTAACAACTAATATTGGCATCTTATCCTTTCATCCTGGACTCCGGGAATTCTGCAATCACCTATTGTGGTGATTGTGGCAATGATGGCGGTGGTGGTGACGAATCAAGCGATAGGTTGGCAACACACCGCTGCACGAAGCGTGCAGGCAGGGCAATGTGAAGGTCGCTGGGATGTTGCTGGAACACGGGGCAGATGCTGAAGTCAAGGACAAGGTCAGTGCCAATTGCCTTCCCCTTCGTTCTTATCCGCGCTCCTCGTTCTCCCTTCTTGGTCTACATGAGGACTCCAACTGACATTAATATCCTGTCATGTGGGACCTGATGCTGCTGCAAACACGTGCGTGGTGTTGACGAATCGACGCACAGCGTGGCAATACACCACTCCAAAATGCGTGCACAAAGGGTGATGTGAAGGTGATGAAGGTGTTGTTGGAGCATGGCGCAGCTACTGAAGGCAGGGACGAGGTCAGACCCACTTCTTGCTCGTTCCCAACATCTACCTCTTTCCCCGTTCTTTCTCTTTTTTGGTCTACTGTGGGTGCTTGTACTTCAGGTGATAACAGATTAATCCCATCGTGCTGCCATGGTGTATGGCTTGTGGGGGTTACTCCACTTCTTAGAAAGACATGGCTCCACTCTTCTCGGCCTGTTGGAACAATCATGTCGAGGCTGTGAAGTTGCTGCTGAAGCATGGTGCTGATATTAAAGCCACGAACAATGTCAGTGCCATTCTTCTTTTTCTTTATCGCGCTTATGGCTTTTTTTAACACCGTCAAGGATTTTCTTCCAACTCCTCTATTTGCGCACACGCCTTTCGGGGGGCCTCTTTAAGCCCAGCCGCACCCCCATCCGTACTTTGTTGATTTTTTTCGTGAAGCCTTTGACTTGCAGCTCTTTACGCCCGAGTTTGTTTTTTCCCTGTCCTGCATGCTTGCTCGTGTATCCTACTTTGTATTTGCTTGTTCTTCTTGGCACGATTGCGTTGTGACTTCATGAACCTGTTTGAATACAGCCCCGCCTTGACTACATCAACCTTGCATGGCTAGTCTTCACACGACTCTGTTGCTTGGTCATTTGTGCCTGCTTTCACAGCGCGGATTGACAGCTTTTCATGTGGCTTGTTTTCATGGCCTTGAGCGCATTGTGACCATGCTTCTCGAGCACGGCGCGGATGTTGACGCGCTGAATGCGGTCAGACTTTTGGAGGCCTGGCTTGTGCTCGTGTCCCATGTTTGCATGTTGTTTCCTGCTGTCGCATTTCTCAACGACGCTGCTCTAACTGATTTGAACTTTTCTTTGGGCTTGCTCTTCTTGCAATGGTGCTTGTGTGTTGCATGCGGTTCCTATTTGTACATTGGTATTGTAGGACGGAGAAAGTCCACTTGATAGCATTCTCGAGGTTTATGAGGTCAATCCAGATGTAAGAAATTTGCGAAAGAGGTATCGTGGTCTCTCGTACCTCTCATGACCTGTTTGCACGCACTCCCAAAACAGCTGGTTCTTCGGCTGCTTCGCGCCAGTCATCGGCCCAGGACTTATCAGAGCTCAATACCAGAAGGTGAGATGACCATGCTCAAAATGCGTGCCTTTGTATTACTGACAAAAGTCCTTGGCGGCTCTAGTTCAAGCTTTAGTCCTGGCTGAGCAGAAGAGATGCTGCAATGCTGCAAGCGCAGTACTCTTTGGCGTTGGCTGGCGCGTGGCGCCCACAATTTTTGAAATGAATGCGTTTAATGACCTGAAGTTCCTTCTTGGCGAATTGCAAGGTTAAACCCGAGCGATGACTTACAAGCATCTCCTGAACCCGTCACGCACGACTCTTAATGAGACGCTAGAAGTTATACAGAGCATTAATGCGTTTTTTCATTGCGTATGTGGCCGGGTCTTGTTCTGCGATCCTCGCGTGATGTCTTGTCATCACCAAACGCTTCATCGTTGACAGACTCTCGATGCCGCTCTGCTGTTCATTTCTCAATTGACGCGTGCTAGACTTTTCGCTGATTCTTGAAAAAAAAATTACCTAGACACTGTAGTACTGGGCAGTGGCCGGGCCACTGCGAGGGTAACAACGGAGGATGCAGCTCCATGAGCATAGAAACTAGCATGGCGCGAATGAGGGCGGCAGCGAATGAACAAGCTGCTCCATATCGCGAAACGCGAAGAACGGGGCAAGCAAAAGGTCGAGCTATGAATCGTCTTTCGAGTAACAGACTATGCAGCCATGTTCAGACCGCGCATAAAATGCCTGATACCGATGCACCGGTACGTCAGAAGACGCGCACAGGGGTGCCAAAGCGTCGGATTAACCTCTAGTGACAGCACAGCATCGTCGCGGCCCAAGTGTGTACGGTCAACATGGTTGCTTTGTAAGCTCTGCGATGATAATGTGGCAATGCCTCGTCATCTGTGGCAGCGTCCCTCATCATCTGCTCAAAAGCCAGCACAGACGGTTCAATCAAGAGAGCATAGATCGTGAAACGGCACTCCCGCGTTCACTGCAGTCTGAGGACACAACAATGGATACTGATGCGGGGCTTGCGCCGTTCACATTTGACGGCGTGGGTGGTCGTTTTTGCCATTTCTGCGACACCATCGAAATTACATCGCCTAAATATAGATTACACAAGTCTGGACGAAGAGAAAGTGGTCAACTCTTTGGCAAGGTGGTCATGCATTTTTTTGAGTCAACTGTGGGGTCTTTGATGCTGTCACCACGTTTTTTTTTTTGTTTTTTTTTTTTTTCATTCACGTGGCACCAGTGCTCTCACTGTACTTGCGAGCTCCCGGCCTTGGTCTGCAACTACCGTCATATCCATCGGAGGTGAGAAGATCAACTCTTTTGTCCGAAGGCGAGAGGCAGCGGTGTGGCTGATCGACTGCCTTTTTTCTGACTCGCGCACTTGAGACTCATATTTGTGTTGAAGTCCCTATCGGTTGGTGTTTGAGTTTGAGTAGTGAGATTCATAGCAGAGGGGGAAGAAGACCAATTGCCATGAGTTCGGATGATGGAAAACAGCTGTACGAGGCGTGTAAATCATGTGAATCACGAAAGGCGCTGCGGCTACTGAACAGTTGGGATCCTCAACGCATTCGATCCGCTGCCACTTGCACTGGTGATTGGGTACGTATGGCGGTTGATAGCCTTGTGTCGAGTGGGTCACTTTTGCTTCGAATGTGGTGGACAGATCTTCACGGTGATAGTCATGGTGTAACCTGAAACGCATGCTGATGCACCTGTATGTACTCCACGCTCAGCCCCACTTTACACCATTACACCATGCCTGCGATAAAGGTCTCGTGGAGGTGGTGGAAATACTGCTGAAGCATGGCGTTGATGCTGACGCCAAAACCGCGGTGAGCATCTCTTTTTCCCACCTGAGTTGATGTTTACTCTTCCTCTTCCTCTTGATTCAAATGTAAGGGCCAATGGCGATAAAACTCATGGTCTTGCATCAACCCGCAGAATGGCATAACGCCACTATTCTTGGCCTGCGGTCAGAGCAGTCGTGTCAAGTTGGTGAAAATGCTGTTGGAGTTTGGCGTTGATGCAAAAGCCAAGGTCATTGCTTTCCCCCTTCTTTCCTTATGGCTGTTCTTTGATGTTTATCGCTTTCTCTCGCTTTTCTTTTCCGTCTCCATTTTTTTTGCACCGAACATAAAAAGGATCATCTTGTTATTGAATTCACGTGGTGATGCTGTGCCTGGATGTCATGGTGGTGCATCAACCCACAGTGTTGGACAACAGCACTGCACCGTGCCTGCTTTAACGGTCATGTCAAAGTGACGGAGATGTTGTTGGAGCTTGACGTTGATGTTGAAGCCCAGGACGAAGTGAGCGCCTCGTCTTTCCGCC
>NW_001865080.1:280699-281364 GCF_000002865.3 Monosiga brevicollis MX1
ATGTGGAGAAAGAGATAAAGAGAGAGGAAGAAAGAGGTAAAAAGAGGGTGGAAAGAGAGATGAAGAGAGTGTGGAGAGAGGTAAAAATGAGGAAGGGAGAGGTGTGGAGAGAGGTGATGAGGTGAAGAATGAGGAGAGAAGAGGTAAAGAATGAGGAAAGGAGAGGTGGAGAGAGGTGTGGGGAGAGGTGGAGGGAGAGGTGGAGAGAGGTGTGGGGAGAGGTGGAGGGAGAGGTGGAGAATGAGGAAGGGAGAGGTGGAGAATTAGGAAGGGAGAGGGAGGTGAAGAGAGGGTGAAGAGAGGGTGGAGAGAGGTGGAGAATGAGGGAGGTGAAGAGAGGGTGGGTTAGGGTTAGGGGTTAGGGTTAGGGGTTAGGGTTAGGGGTTAGGGTTAGGGGTTAGGGTTAGGGGTTAGGGTTAGGGGTTAGGGTTAGGGGTTAGGGTTAGGGGTTAGGGTTAGGGGTTAGGGTTAGGGGTTAGGGTTAGGGGTTAGGGTTAGGGGTTAGGGTTAGGGGTTAGGGTTAGGGGTTAGGGTTAGGGGTTAGGGTTAGGGGTTAGGGTTAGGGGTTAGGGTTAGGGGTTAGGGTTAGGGGTTAGGGTTAGGGTTAGGGTTAGGGTTAGGGTTAGGGTTAGGGTTAGGGTTAGGCTCAGGGTTAGGGTTAGGCT
>NW_001865080.1:281414-282418 GCF_000002865.3 Monosiga brevicollis MX1
ATAAAAGTTTGGTCCCACTTCCCATAGGTGTAAACATTGTCTTTTGACTTTTTTTGTCGTTAAGTTTTCAATTTTTTTTTTTGAATGTGATTTGAATCGCAAAGCAAACAGAGGAAACAAGGTACAAAGTAAAATGCCACTTCCAGTCGACAGGACCGTGCTTATATCTCGGTGACAGGAACAATCACAATGTTCTACAGGCTTCCTTCACGAGCGCCGTCAACGATAATCAAACATCAACCTGTCATGGATGATCGCGATTGCCAGACCTGGTATCTTTCTGGACACGCGTCCATGCTTGTAGTTCAATAAGGTTTCTCGA
This sequence comes from Monosiga brevicollis MX1, assembly GCF_000002865.3. Classification (NCBI taxonomy): domain Eukaryota; class Choanoflagellata; order Craspedida; family Salpingoecidae; genus Monosiga; species Monosiga brevicollis. Next base: position 281,737 of record NW_001865080.1, read on the forward strand.
CAAGCAGCGGCAGAGGAGCACATTGTCGAATGCGGTTATGGGATCCTTCCAGAAGGTTCTGGCAGGTGGTCGATGCTTACATTCCAATAGCACCAGGCCCATGAAGAGAGCGGGCGATGTTTGTGACTTCCGCCCGCTGCGACCAGTGTTTGGCGCACATATAGCCGGTATTGACTGGCTCGAGCGCTCTGATATGTTCTGAGCCTTGGCGCTCGTGAAGCCAGGTAGACTGTTATCCTCCGCCACCACGGCAAGTCGTCGCAGCAGACTAAGACAATCAGAGCCAAGACCGCCGGTCGTGATCATCGTTGTACTTGGACATTAGGAGGAGGGAGTCAGAGAGAGAAACGCAGAGACAGAGAAAGCGAGAGAAAGGCAGAGGCAGAGAGACAGAGAGACAGAGAGAGACAGAGTGACAGAGAGACAGAGAGACAGAGAGACAGAGAGACAGAGAGACAGAGAGACAGAGAGATAGAGAGACAGAGAGACAGAGAGACAAAGAAAAAGACAGAATTACCACATGTGATGAAAGAAATGAAACGTCTCTCAGTTGTCAGCAATTCAGACTCACTTTTTTTTTTTTTTTTTTTTTTTTTTTTTTTTTGGGAATGTGCGCCCCGACCATGTTGTCGCGTTGGGTCGTGTACAGTCTGCGCGTGGTGATGAACCAGGCGGTGATCTA
>NW_001865080.1:282917-284626 GCF_000002865.3 Monosiga brevicollis MX1
CGGATTGGGATAAATGTGTGGTGGTGAGCGACTCATTCTGTGCTCTGCTGACGGTTGCAGAACAATGGCGCTCTGACCAACGTGGATGGGCTTGCAACTCTCGCAAGCGTTGGAGGCGACTTGTACATAAACGTACGTTGTCGTATGAGAGGGCGTGTCATGTTGATGTAGAGTGTTTGAAGGATTCGCGGGTGAGAGACGTGTCTGATGTCGTGCATTGTTTCTCTCGCTGTCGCAGAGTAATGACGCCCTGGCCAACGTGGACGGCCTTGGCAGTGTCGCCAGCGTGGGCGGCCACTTGCACATAAGTGTACGTTGTCGTATGAAAGGGGATGATGTTGATGTGACATGTGTGGGCGAGGCGGTCAGCGGATGGGGATGATGGGGTGTGTTTGTGAGCGTCTGATGTGATGTATTGCTTCTCTGGTTGTCGCAGGGCAATGCCGTTCTGACCAACGTGGACGGTCTTGGCAATATCACCAGCGTGGGCGGCTACTTGTACATCAACGTACGTTGTCGTATGAACGGGGATGATGTTGATGTGACGTGTGTTGACGAGGAGGTTAGCGGATTGGTACGATGGGGTGTGTTTGTGAGCGTCTGATATAATGATTTGTTACTCTGGCTGTCGCAGTACAATACCGCCCTGACCAACGTGGACGGCCTTGGCAGTGTCGCCAGCGTGGGCGGTCACTTGCACATCAACGTACGTTGTTATATGGGAGGGCATGATGTTGACTTGACATGTATGGATGAGGCAGTCAGCGGACTGGAACGATGGGGTGTGTTTGTGAGCGTCTGATGCTGTTTCTCTGGCTGTCGCAGAATAATGACGCTCTGGCCAACGTGGACGGCCTTGGTGATGTCACCAGCGTGGGCGGCCACTTGTCCATCAACGTATGTTGTCGTGGGAAAGAATGATATTGATGACATGTGTGGGCGAGGCGGTCAGCGGGTTGGTACGATGGGGTGTGTTTGTGAGCGTCTGATGTGATGTGTTATTTCTCTGGCTATTGAAAGGCGATTTGAGCTGAGACAGTAAAGCGGTTCAATTGCACTTCTCTCACAGGAGAGAACGATAGAAAACAGGAAGGGAAATATCCAAAAGAAAATGCCACTCACGGTCAGCGGGACCGTTCTTATAATCTGGTGGCTAAACACACCCAGAGTGTACGAGAGGGTTCCTCGACGGGCGGCGGCAGCTGCACATCGTCGAGTACATTTATGCAATCCTTCCAGAGGGCTCTGGCAGGCGGTCTATGCTTGCACTCCAATACTCCCCCTCAAGCAGAGAAGCATAACTTACGCATATGGCGTTCATGAGCATCGCGGGGTAACGGCTTGGTCAGAACGTCAGCCGTCATGTCGTCGGTCGGACAATAAACAATGTCAACCTGGTTACGCTCGAACATCGCGCGCAGAGCATAAAACTTGATCAGCATGTGGTGTTGTCCGCGCTGGGCATTGCCATTGATCACGTTGGCAATAGCAGGCTGGTTGTCACAGTAGACAAGTGGCTTGAGTTCAGGCAAAATGAGCAACTCGTTGATCAGTTCACGCAGCACAACACCCTTGGCAGCACCACTGTGTGCAGCCATGTACTCAGCCTCTGCAGTCAAAGTCGCAGTCGTGGTCTGGCGCTTTGAACGCCAGTAAATGGCGCCATTGCACAGAAAAATGGCACAACCTTCACGAGACTTCTTGTCATG
>NW_001865079.1:0-750 GCF_000002865.3 Monosiga brevicollis MX1
TAACCCTAACCCTAACCCTAACCCTAACCCTAACCCTAACCCTAACCCCTAACCCTAACCCTAACCCTAACCCTAACCCTAACCCCTAACCCTAACCCTAACCCTAACCCTAACCCTAACCCTAACCCTAACCCTAACCCTAACCCTAACCCTAACCCTAACCCTAACCCCTAACCCTAACCCTAACCCTAACCCTAACCCCTAACCCTAACCCTAACCCTAACCCTAACCCTAACCCCTAACCCTAACCCCTAACCCCTAACCCCTAACCCCTAACCCTAACCCTAACCCCTAACCCTAACCCCTAACCCCTAACCCCTAACCCCTAACCCTAACCCCTAACCCTAACCCCTAACCCTCCTCCCTTTCTTTTCTTTCCCTCTTTTCCTCTTCTCCTCTTCTCCTCTCCACCTCAACATCATTTCTCTCCCACTTCCCCCCCCCCTTCCCTCTCTTATACCCCCATCTTCCCTCCCAACCTCTTCCCTTCCTTCTTTTTTCCTTATCTAATTTTATTCCTCTTTTCTTTTTCTCTTCTCTCTCTCCATCATCATACCATCCCTTCTCCCCTTCTTCCTTCATCACATTTTATCTCTTCTCCTCTCCCATCACTTCTCCTCTACTCCTTTTCCTCTTCTCCCCTATTCTTTTTTTCTCTCATCTCCTCATCTCCCCATCTCCTCTTCTCTCTTCCTCCTCATCTCCTCTTCTCCTCTTCTCCTCTTCTCCCCATCTTCTCTTCTCCTCTTC
>NW_001865079.1:19857-26311 GCF_000002865.3 Monosiga brevicollis MX1
GGATTCGCCAACATCGAATCTGCCCCAAATTTGTGTGACAACGCCAGTCAAATAACACGCTCTCTCTCACACTAGCCAACAGAAATTCTTGACGCTAACAACTGCGTCTTAATGTCATCACAAGGAAGGTGGATCATTCCCGGAATTCCTTACACTAGGGCATTCATTGGTTGGAACACGTGTTGCAGGCACAGGAGGTGTCTCCTCTTCATGCACACGCTGGAGATGGGATTTGAGGGTGGCTGAGCGATCATGGCGGTAGCCGCATCCCTCCACCGGGCAATGAAAGTTCCCATCTTCTTCTCGGTGCCTCATGATGGTTTGCCCATTGAGCCTGACGGACGTGCTTTTTTGATGGACCTATTGCCAACGCATCGTGAGATTTGATGCCTCGGTTGCTCCAAAGATCGCCGAGTGGTTGAACGCACCCGAGAGACATGCTGTTCCTTTGCCCCTCGATTGGGAAATATCTGGCCGCACTGTTTGCACGGCATTTCCTTGACTCTGGGCATGGTGAGAACGTGCGTGTCTCAGAGCAGAGTCAATAGGACATGAACCAGGTATGATGCGTCATGCGATTTGTTTTACGCCGAGGAGGCAGCCATGAGCATGAAGGGGCGGGCGCTTGAGACGACTGCGAAAAAAAAAAAAACGGAAGAGAAGTGCACAGTGTGATGAAGTCAACACTTTTCAAAGTCATGTGGAGAAGGTGGAAGTATAATACTTAATATGATGCACGACACAAACAATGGCTTACGAGTGGGATTTTTTTTTGCTCGAAAAGCGCGTTGGTTTTAACATAAACTCGACAGGAACAGACAACTTCACACACAATTAGACAACGGACTTTTACCACATGGTGACCGTTACATTGTCAGAACTTCCCCTTCACAACTTCCTCGTAAACATATACCATAGTCGGGTATTGGACAGAGCTACCTTTCTGCATAGTATTAGGTGGATCATTCCCGGAATTCCTTACACTAGATGTTAATTCTCCCTTTCATCGACTCCTGACCCCTTCCCCTCACCTTCACTTCCTCCCTTCCTCCGTGCCCCCCTTTTCGTCTCTTCCCCTGCCATCCCATCAATGCCCCTTCCATCTTCTCCCATGCTTTTTGTTTTTTTCCTCGCTTCGCCGTCTGCTTGTCCCACTGCTCATGCTGTTCGCCACTCGCTCGCTCCCATCTCTTTCAATCCTTCTCCTTCGTTCAATATCTTCCGTTTACCTTTCCCATCCTTCTCTTCTCTCGCCCCATCTCGCACCTGTATTTTTTATTTTTATTTTATTGATCTTTTACCTTCCCGCTCGTCCCACCCGCCACCTGTTGCGCTTCCCCTCTCCAAATCTCTCTTCTCCTGAAAGTTGACTTTCCAAACCGATCATCTTTCCCTCTACTCTTGCTGATCTTTCAATCACACATTTTGCCAAACGCTGCCTCCCCATCCTGCTCTCTCAAATTCATCTGCTTTGCATACTTCCTGATTTTCAACCTGATTGCCGCATTTTCATCTTCCCCTCCGCCGCTTTGTTGCTCGATTCCTACTTCACGCTCAATGATCATGTACCTAACCTCACGCCACCTGCTTCCCTTTCTCTCAACTTGTATCCTTGAACGCGTTTCAAACTTTTGCTTCCTCGCTTCGATATTATAAATTGATGTCTTTCAACGATCCTTCTACTAACGCATTAGCGGTTAGCCTCCGATCGTGTCGCTGTTAGCGGTTGCGCCGAACCCACGCTGTTAGCGGTTGCGCCGAACCCACATGACAATAAACATTCTGAAAGTTTCGATTGAGTACCGACAGTACAGCGCACCAAAAGCTCGAACGTTGACTTGTCATGTAAAGTTAATGGCCGCCACGACAAAAAGAACCCAAAAATTGAACAAATGCGAGCGACGGGCCATTCGCGAAGACCGAGTGACAGCCGGGCCCCTGGTCACAATTTTCGGCGCACGTCAAAACAAAGCATACGTCATCTGCTTGACGCGCTTTCGGTGCTCACGATGGAGTTCTCGTCCACCTGGAACCATCCTGTGACACGCAAGCCCCACCATGAGTACCCCCCTCGAAGCGGCTCAAACAAAGCAAACGGCGCGCCGCAACACCAATGCAAATGGGAATCGGCATGTAGTTTTGGCTGGCATGACGAATGAAGGTAATAGACATACAAAGTATAACAAGTTGAATAGCGTTAGAACCCAAAAATAGAACAAATGCGAGCGACGGGCCATTCGCGAAGACCGAGTGACAGCCGGGCCCCTGGTCACAATATTCGACCCACGTCAAAACAAAGCACACCATATCTTCTTCACGCGCTTCCGGGGCTAATCACCAAGTCCTCGTCCACTTGGGACCATCCTGTGACACAGGACGACAGTCATAACCACCTGGCACTTTGCGCGCTAGAACTCGCAAAATTCACTCGACTTTGGCAGCGGGCATCATGGATAGCAGCGGACCGCAGATAGGTTCCTCACCTGCAATTGATCGGGTGTGTTTCGTGCCGAAAATGACCAGGCTCCGTGGCTCTTGGGCCTCGCGAGCGCGTCAAATGCGTGGAAGCACGGATTTGATGCTAACTCAATGCCTCCATGCTTTTTCAAGTGATAGCGGAAGCCACAGACCAAGACCAAGCGAGCCATCACCTGAGACTGAGCGAGACAATGGCCAGGTGCGACATGGCGAATCAGGCATCACAGATATTTATAAATGAGGCAACGATGAAGATTGCTTTATGCCACGCATGTCTGATGTATCTATAGAACGCCGGGCATGCCACGTCCCAACGCCTTGCATCTAATCGGCTTTGCACCAAATAGACTGGCCAGAAGAGGCGTCACGGCCGCGTCCGTGGACAAAGCCACATTATGAATGCATTCTTTGCATCCGCGGTCTTTGGACGGTATGTACTGGTCTGTGCAGCTCGACCGGCTAAACTGCGTAGAATTTGAATTGCCATCAGAATTGAGGTTCACAAACACAAAAGAACCATTCGACCAAACAAAAGAACCAATTCAACAACAAATTGGGAACATAAAGGAACGCAAGAACAAAGACAGAAAACAAAAGAAAAATGCTCTCGCGCGTTCTGAAAACCAAAGAACATCGGCAAACCAAAGAATTGACTAGTACATGTAATGTCATAAGCTTAACCTCGAGCAATGAAGTCGTTGGTTCCCGAGTTCCCTAATTTTTTTTTTTTCATGCGTCCAAATGGCGTCGACGGTGGGTGCCGCATTCTCCGACGTGACGTGTACCTCGGCTTACGACATGGCGACAGCACTCAAGGCTGTGGAAGACAGCCAGACTTTTTTGACCGCCGAGTACAATGCCTACGTTCGCCGCGCCATGCACCTTTTCCGCCAGAAGATGCGCGAAGCTAAAATCGACGTCAAGGATGAACACTACATCTTCCTCCACAATTTCCGTGTGGCCAAGTCGTGGACCGAGGTTGTATCAGCTTTCATGGAGCTGACGCCAAGACACCATGTTTTCTTTGACCGCAAGATGAGGAGGATGATGATGATGATAATGGCGAAGAGTGTTCTGAGGGATGATGATGGCAATGGCAGTCAGCGAGAGAGTGCACGAGGTCAGCAAGATGACGGTGAAGAAGAGTGCAAGCCAGACACAATGAGCCCCGAAGTAAGTCTCCCGTCGTCCCATGCGCCCGAGTGAGTTGAGAATTGCTAATATTTCCCACCACGGTTGTTAGCTTTTGCGCGCGCAAGCCACCATTTTGGACTTCATTGAAGATGCAATGGCCGAAATCGTCGTCGATCTCAACCATGAAGATGCTTGGAAGAAGAAAGTCACAAAGCTGGAAGGATTAGTTCAAGCGCGACATGCCATTGATTTTCTTGGCAACGTGCACAGGTTTTTTAAATCTGGCTTCCCTTCTGCCCGTGTGAAAGACCTTTTTGCCGGCATCTCTACCGTTTATTCTCAGGCTACGGCGCCTTTGCAAGCCATCCCAGACTCACCGTCTTCTTGACTCTATATATATCTCTCTCGCCTGGTCACTCTCAAGCAAAATTGACATCTCCGTTGATTTTCCTCGAAACGTACAATTCTGGTGCGATTTTTGTGTTCACCACAGCGGCCAGATATACGCCCTTCCGTCGAACGCTAAGGCTTCAGCTGCAACAAACTCTGGGGTTGCGCGGGAATAGTCAAGCAATCCCGAGTTGCTTTTCATGATTTTCTTGACAAGCCAAAACACTCCTCTTGGCAGTGCAGCATCACCATTTGTGGAGCGTTTGCCGGTTAAGACCGCGTGAAATAAGATCAGACTGTCAACTGGATTCCGGGCACACTGAGAGTGTTCTTGCAACAGTCCATTGTCCACAGCTCGCGGGACCCCATATGCCAACTCCTGCTCAACAAATACTGTCTCGAAATTAATTTGGCATTTTTCCCAACCCAAGAAGAAGCGGCGCAAGCAACTGGATCCCAACGACCCCACACCCAGGTCCACTGGCACCCGTGCGCCCCCGTTGCGCCCCTCTCTCATTTTTTTATGTTCTTACTCGCTGCAGCCTTTCAAACCTATGCGGTCATGGAGTTGAAGCACCACGATTCCTCCCTCTCCACCCCACAGGCCGAGCCCTGTGCCGCCACCGAGCACGCCGGGTTGCTGCTGGCCTGCGTGCGCGACAAGGCCATGGTCATGCTGACGGCTATGCACCTGGCCGCGGCCTGGCTCCGCACCCACGGCGCGCACCTGATTGACGGGCAGGGGGACGTGTGGGACTCGATCCGGCCCGCCGCGAGCCTCGGCGTCGACTTTCCGTTTGCCGCGGCATATCTAAACGCCTTCCGGCTGCTGTGTGGGCCGCGGACGGCGATCCACTGGAGCCGGCCCCTGCAGCTCGACGCCGGTTTTGTGGGCAGCCTGTTCAAGGTCGAGGGACCCTTGGCGGGTCTGGCCGCGTGCTGTGACGTGCCGACGCCTGAGATGCGGGCGGCGCAGCTATGGAGTCCTCGTCCGGCTGCGATCATCCTGTGACACGCAAGCCTCACCATTAGTACCCCCTTCCAAAAGGCACAAACAAAGCAAACGGCGTGCTTTGGCTCCTCGGCCAACACCAAATGGCAGCCAAGCCCCTGGTCACCATTTTCGGCGCACGTCAAAACAAAGCTCACCTCGCATTCTTCACACGCTTCCGCTGCTCACTGCGGAGTCCTCATTTATCTGCGGCAAACCTGTGACCCGCCAGCCCCGGTATGAGTACCCCCCTCAAAGCGGCCAAAAAAAACAAAGGGCGCGCCTTTGCTCCTTGGCCAACATCAAATGGCAGCCGGGCCCCTGATTACAATTTTCGGCGCACGTCAAAACAAAGCTCACCTCGCATTCTTCACGAGCTTCCGCTGCTCCCTATGGAGTCCTCGTCCACCGTTGGCCGCCCTGTGACCCGCCAGCATAACCATGAGTATCCCCCTCGATACGGCCAAACAAGAACAAAGGCGCATCTCTGCTCCTCAACCAACACCAAATGGCAGCCGGGCCTGTGGTCACAATTTTCGGCGCACGTCAAAACAAAGCTCACCTCGCATTCTTCACACGCTTCCAGTGCTCACTGTGGAGTTCTCATCCACCGTCGGCCGCCCTGTGACATAGCACTACCGTCAGAAACGCCGGCGTTTCGCGCGTCAAAAATCGCAAAAATCACTCTTGCTTTCGTTTCTGGCAGCGGGCATCATGGATAGCATTTTCAAAAGCGGGCCTAAGATCGGTTTCTCACCTGCATTTGAGTGGGAGTGCTTCGTGCTGGATCTGACCAGGCTCCGTGGCTCTTGGGCCTAGCTAGCGCGTCCATCAGCGTACGAGCGGTCGCGGCTCCTCATGGGTCAGATCGAGGAATTGTCTTGACAACAAATGGCAGCCCAACACGAGATCAGCAAGAATGGTCCATCCACGACGGTCACGCGGCAATGTCGTTTGGCCACCCGTTCATCCATGTCGTCGCTTGCACCTCGGCAGCACTTGCCCGTCGCGCCACAACGACGACAACGCACCACCAGGAGCGCGCGCGCGCCCCGCCCATGGCCCGCTTCATTGTGGCGCGTTTTGTGGCTGTGAGGAGAAAAAAAAAATGAAGTCAACTGCAAAGGGAAGGAAGAGAGGCAAGAGGTTAATGCAGCAAAGTTTCAATTAATTGAAGCAGATCATAGCCATTCCAAGTAAAACGTCGCAGTCGATTCAGCAGTTATTGAAGATAATAAAGATGATGACATTCTGACATTCGGTTCTGCTCAAAAGAGCTTCCTGTGTGTGTGTTTAGCGAAAACTGTCGAGGCTCTCTCTCTCTCTCTCTCTCTCTCTCTCTCTCTCTCTCTCTCTCTCTCTCTCTCTCTCTCTCTCTCTCTCTCTCTCTCTCTCTCTCTCTCTCTCTCTCTCTCTCTCTCTCTCTCTCTCTCTCTCTCTCTCTCTCTCTCTCTCTCTCTC
>NW_001865079.1:26793-49293 GCF_000002865.3 Monosiga brevicollis MX1
CATTATGGCTGCCGCTTTTTTTGGTGTGAATCCACGTCGTTCCAATTCATTTTGGCGCCAAAAGTAGTGAGCTGCTGAGGCGACTTATGTTTGTTTTTGGTCTCTGGAAAAGTCATGCACTGCTCACCATTTTCTGGCTTCTTCTCTGTCTAGGATGGCGAGCAGTGGCAGTGCAGACGAGCGATCCGGCGCCGTTTCGCGCCCAGCTAGAGCAATGGAAAAGCTGGCCTCACGTGCTCCAGTTGGCCCAACTGCAGACGCTGAAGCCAAGCCGAGCAAGGCTGAAGACAAGCTTAAACACGCTGAAGCCATGCTGGACAGCGCTGAAGCCAGGCTGGACAGCGCTGAAGCCAACCTGGACAGCGCTGAGGCCAACCTGGAACCTGGACAGCGCTGAGGAACGTGCCATGGCGCCCATGGACACAGAGGAGCAAGCCAGTGCCGAATTGAAGGTGGCGGAAGCCGAATTGGGCGTGGCCAAAGCCAAACTGGGCGTGGCGGAAGCCGAATTGGGCGTGGCCAAAGCCAAACTGGGCGTGGCTGAAGCTAATGTGGAAGCGGCTACAAATGATGAAGACCGAGCCCGAGCCGAATCAAGTGTGGCCAATGCCAAATTGAAGGCGGCGCAAGCCAAACTGGAAGCGGGCGACGCCGAATTGGAAGCGGCTACAAATGAGAGAGACCAAGCCCGAGCCGAGGCGGACGTGGTCGATGCCAAACTCAACGTGGCCAAAGTGAACGTGGCGGAAGCCGAATTGGGCGTGGCGGAAGCCGAATTGGGCGTGGCGAAAGCCAAACTGAAAGCGACCAAAGCCAAAGTGGCAGCGGGTACGAATGAGAAAGACCAGACCCGAGCCAAATCGGGCGTGGCCAATGCCGAATTGAACGTGGCGGAAGCCCAAGTGAACGTGGCGGAAGCCGCATTGGGCGTGGCCAAAGCCAAACTGGAAGCGGCCAAAGCCAAAGTGGCAGCGTGTTCGAATGAGGCAGACCAGACCCGAGCCAAATCGGGCGTGATCGATGCCGAATTGAACGTGGCCGAAGCCGAAGTGAACTTGGCCATCTGGCGTCGACGTGCCGCAGAGCTGAGCAATGTCTCTGAATTCATCCGAGACATCTTGAAAATGGAAGAGGCCTACGCTCGCCAGAAGCGTGATGAAGCTGCAAGCAGAAAAAAACCACCCATGGCGGCTGCAGTGAGCCCTCGTCCCCTGCAATCCCGTGAGCTTGGTTTCGTGGGCCTCGTGAACATTCCTGACAACGATGGGCAGCCGTTGTATTACCAACCATACTGCTTTCTCGGCGAGGGCAGGCACTGCAAGGCGTACAAAGGCGACTTTCATGACAAGCCGGCCGTCTTCAAGATTTTCCAGGACAAAGCCGTCATGAAGCAGGAGCGTGACATGCTTATCAATCTGGATTTGGCCAAGGTTCAAAACGTGCCTGTCCTCAAGGGTTGCTCGGAAGAGTACCCCTACTGCTGCGTCGTGGCCCCTGTAGGCAGAGAATTTGTCACGCCTCCTACAAGACATGAGCTATCAATGCTTTTGGATGTGCTCAAGGCCGCGCACAAGGCTGGGGTTGTTCATCGTGACCCGCTTCCCCGCAACTATTTTCGTGTGGATTCTACAATTCTATTCAGCGACTGGGGGTCGGCTGAAGAGATTCGCACAGGCCAGCCAGTTGCACCCACTGGCTGGCCTTGTGAGCAAGCAGATGACATGATTGACGAGGTTCGTGCCGCTTGCTGCAGTGAATGTGGGAAGAATTGCAGTGTGCAAGCCCCCTCATGTTCGACTGGTTGTGGTTTGCAGAGTGAGGTGGTGCCCCAGTTCCGACATGACCTGGAAATGTTTGCAAAGGGCATCTTCTTGCGAATGGTGCAAAAGGGCGGCTGGCCAAATGACCTGCGTAGCACTGATTTTTGGGATGAGGGATACTTGGGATCTACCTGGCGACCTGTCTTGAATGCTGCTCGCTCTCTACCCAATTTCCTTACCGGAGAAGACTCACCCGAAGATTTTGTGCAAAACCACGATGAGACATACGAGAACTTCAGAAACATACTCTTGGAGTCCTATGATCGCCTGCTCTCTAATGGGCCCGCTTTGTTTTGAGCTGCTGCTTTAACTTTGATTTTTTTCTCTTCTGTCCAGCTCCAATCGAAAGAACATTGCTACTCTGGTCATACACGATGGGTTTGCAACAATTATCTTGGGCAGGAGAAGGTATCAAACTCCACTCATATGTAAAGATGCATGACTTCTGTGCGCCGGTGTACAAGTGTGCTTGGAATGCAGCAGCACAAAGTAGATGGGCCACAGTTTGCTTGGCTCCTTTGAGCTGCTTCACAAACATGTTTGCATTGAGGCGCTGCTTCTATAATTCCTCTTCGGGTAGGCTGGGTTTGGGGTCGCGCTGGCACGCGTTCCTTCCAGAAGCCAAGAGCCAACAAAGCCTGAGGCACAGGGGCAGGAGGATCATGTGCAGTGCACGGCCGTTAGTAGCGCACAACAGCGTTTGGTTGCTATTTGTGCACTTCACTCTTGTCTGCGTGGTCGCCTCGGAGATCCGGATATCGTTTCACGCCTCTTGCCGCACTGGCTACCAAGTAAAACCGTTGGAAAGCGCGTTGGCTGGGATGCCATGGGGCTCGGCTACCGCCTCTGGCGACCCCACAGATCCAGGATGACCTGGCCTCTCCTTACTTTCAAGTGAAGATGCTGATGCCCAAGCAGCAGATGGCGCGTGTGACACTGCTGCCCTTATGGTAGTAAGACAGAGTAAGTTGATTTCGGAAGACGCGGATACTTAGAATGGCATTGATTGATAACATAAGAGCACCGCAAGGACAGGCATTTGGGGGAATGATAGCATCAGATTAGGCTCAGACCTGCGTCGGCAACTGGCTCGAAGACCATCGCCACAACACGCATACACGCGCACGCCGTTGACGTGCCACAAGAGAAAAAGAAAACAACGGACAACCGAAGGAAGACTAGAAAAAAAAAAAAAAAGGAGAAAGAAACAGAAGCTACGTGTGTTCCACGCGTACGTTCCAGAGCCTCGATGCGACGACTAGGAGCAGTTGACGGTATCGTCTGGGAAGCTGACCCAATAGCGAACGCCCTCGGAGTGTTTAAGGACAAATTGGAAGCGATCACGGTGTTGAAGTGCAAGGGGATGGCTCCAGCACAGGTTGTCGCCCTGGAGCTGGGGTGACGAGGCAACGTGGGCATATTGCTTCTGGCCGACGCGTTTCACTTCCAGGTTGAGGGTGAGAGGCAATGACTCGTCGTCGCGTGGCGCGAGACAGATGCTTAGGACGTAATCGGGACAAGCGCCGACAACGCGCGTGGCAGGCACGCGGTAGGTCGTGAGGCGTGTACCTCGGCGTCGCGAGTCAGGTGGGCATGTGCATTCAAAGCCTGTGACTTGCACGGGTCGTGGTTGCAGAGGTTGTGGTGGTGGCTGAGGTTGAGCCCAACGTCGTCGCGGTTGCTGGCACCGTGGTGGGTGAACCTGGCGAGGATGCGATGGTAGAGGGCCCTGGGCTTGCTTCTTCAACACTTGAGCGCTTCCTCACAACCCAAACTGGCCTCTACCCGCCGTGGAGCCTGACATACCTCTGCAACCCCAACCAATACTATTGGTCTACAAGCATAGACGTATGTCCAGAAGCTGCTGGAACACTCTGGAAGATATCAGTCCAGGATGATGTCTGATGATCCTTGACGGCGCTCGTCAAGGAAAACTGTCGAACATTGTGATTGTTCCTGCCACCGAGATATAAGTACGGTCCTGTCGACCGGAAGTGGCATTTTACTTTGTACTTTTCCCGTTTCAATTTCCTCTGTTTGCTTTGTGAATTGACCACAAACAGATCACATCCTAAAAGATCGATGCTAACTGGACTTGTGTCAAAGTGCAGGTGCCGCAACGAGAAGAGACGTCGGTATCCAAAGGCACATTTGGCATGGCATTCTGCCAAGGTATTGCAAAGGACACGAAACAACTTGTGTGCCTTCCCACATTGCAAGTTTGTGAGTGAATGTGTACTCGTCAGCGAGAAAAGTTGAACCTCCCACGGGCAATGGGGGCCTTGTGGTGAACAACGCCGGATGTGTGCAAAACCAGTGCAAGTGCTCGGAGCCACAGATTGGACTGCACGACGAAGAATCAAAACGAAAACATCTAGGCAGTGTAGTAAACGACTAGCTCGGGGTAGATCTGGGCATTGTCGAACAATACCACCTCGCGAAACTTCCCTTGCGGTGTCGCAATGACAGAATCATGTCTGCGAGACAGCCAAAGACAAATCACATCAAACGGTGCGACAAGATTTGCAGGTATTGCCTCTTGCTTAACATACCGCTCATTGTTGGGTGCGTTGGGCAGCAGTGGTGGAGCCAGCGCCGCAGGGGAAGGTGAATGATAGACAAAGGCATGCCCCAGCAGGGCTCGCGTGATGACGAGCATGCGCTGACCATTGGGTGCAGGTTTTGCATAGACATGACTCTACAGCCAGAGTAGCAACACGCCTGTAAGCAACATTCACGATTACGATCCAGTCAAGGCTGCAAGAAAGCATCAATCGCACCTTGCCAGGATGGTCTGCCAAATAAACACCGAGACCAAACCGATGGGCGCCTTTGTCACCCGCAAAGCGATAATCAAGGCCCAGGCGCACAATCTTGTCGCGCACCGATCTCACGGAGGAGATACCGTGGAACAGCAAGCGCTCTTGACAGGATGAGTCGCGAAGCAAAGCTGGAGAGCCCGAAAGCGCATCCAATGTGGCCGTTTTAAGTTGAGTGTAGTGCTCCCGAGTTTTGATGCGGTGCAACATCTCCCGTCGCTTAGCATGGTATCGCTCCCACAACACTGGGTTGTGCACGCGCTCCACCCTCTGCACTACAATATTAGGTGGCCCTTGTCCATCCTTGCTCAGCTCTTTCAACAACTCGGTCACCTAATCACAGAGTGCATTTAAATCAACCCACCTCACGAAGCGAAGTGAGCAATGGCAGCAACAGCCAACGCACACACACACACACACACACACACACCTCTGATATGAGCTCGGGTGCGTCCCGCAAAACGTCAATGGCTGATGTGACATGGGGTGCAACATGTTGCTGTGCAACCTGCATGGCACTCAATAGGCTTGGCCGTTGCTTCGGATCTGCTGTCAGCAACGCCCGCGTTTCCTTGTACAAATCGCTTGTCGAGTCGCACAGCTGCAAATAAACAAAAAAAAGTGCATTCAGAAAGAATCATAAGCTCACGAGCTGACCCATTCACTGATCAGCCAAGAATGCGTTACTGACCTGAGCCGCTAGGTGAGGAAAGCTGCAAGAAGGATCGTTGGCTTGCATGCTCCAACTGCATCGGTTCACGACTTCATCGCTTCGCGACTGAGCCGGTGGTACTGTTAGTGGGAACATGTAGGTGTTGTACAAAACGCAGCCAAAGGAAAAGACATCCTGTGCCGGACGTGCGCCCACATGACCCTGGCCAAAGAGGACCTCGGGTGCGATGTAGCCGGGCGTGCCTGACGACGCAGTGGCCGTGCATGGCAGCATGGTGGCCTCGGCTGTGGCTTTGGCAATGTCAAAATCACCCAGCCGCACAACGGGCTGGTCCTCATCGCCGTCCAACATGACGTTGCTCAGTTTGACATCGCGGTGCACCAGGCCCTTGCTATGCATGAAAGCCAGAGCCATGCGCAGCTGAGTCATCAAACCGGCAATCACGCTTAAGGTGGCCAGGTGGCGCGCCTTGCCGAGCCACTGCTGCAGATCCCCTTGTGTACACCACGGCTGGACCAGGTAGGCGCTCGGGTGGCCATCGTGAACATCCACAAGCGCGCCGAGGACTGGAATGATGTGTGGGTGCTCAAGCTGCCGCATGGCGCGGAGCTCCCGTAGAAACCCGCGACACCTCTCTTGCTTGTGTTGTCGAGCGAATGCGTACTCTTTTACGGCCAAATCTTGATTGGGATGACTTGGCAGTGCTGCTCGGGCCTTGTACACCTTATGGTTCCGGTTGTAATAAAGGTCAAGCCGACCCAGGCTGGAGAGCGTTAACAATTGGTCCACTCCAGTCATGGCCTCCAAGATGAGCCGGGCCGGAAGATCGGGGCCAAGCTTAGTGCGGAGACGCGCTCCCAACGCACTTTGCTCAGGATGCAGAAAGACCAGCAGGGCTGGGAAGTGTTGGTGCAGCAGCTTTGCCAGTGCTGCCACCTCGTCCACCTGCGTTGAGTCCGATAGCTGCTGGCCCAGAGTTTTGAGGCGCTCCTTTAGTTCCTGCAAATCTTCCTCGACGCCAGCTCGCCGCTCCTCTTTTGCGAAAAGCAAGTACCCAGTGGTAGCATGAATTTGCCTTTTCAGCTGAGCCTCTTCTTGATGTAGAGATACAACTTGACTTGCGCAGCTTTGTTTGATACCACCAGCATGTTTTTGGCATAGATCTAGCACCGACAGTGTCGTGGCCTGCCATTCAACCATGTCTTGCAGCTGCTGCATCAGGGCTCGCGCTTCTTGAAACACAAACGCGATATACCAGGCTTGATGCTCATAGTCGTGCTCTGCCTTCCAGTCTGTGAGCTGTTTCAGACCATTCTGCTTGGGTGAGCTCAGGTTTTGGTGGGCCTGGTGCAGCTGCTTCCATGCCTTGGACAACGCTTTGGCTGGAGGTGGTACGTTTGCATCTGAACATTGCACTCTTTGCAGCAGCATGTCCACGCAGCGGACCATTTTGCTGGATCCTGCTTGTGCTACGGCGCCCAGCGCATCTATGAACGCGGATTCCACACGTTGGAGGTTGCTGTTGGTGCATTTGAGCATCTCTTGGCGCTTTTCCCCAACATTGTGCAGCTTGCCAAGCTTTTCAAGACCTTGCACCAGGTTGGATGGCATTGCCTCTTGAGTCGGTCCAGGATTCTGCATCATGTCGGCATCGTCAGGGCTGGAGCTAGCTTTGTGCCGTTTGGAAGGTGGAGAACCGCTCTTCGCGGGTTTGGTGCGGGGTGGTTTCGTCGTCTTGCTGAAGACACCAAAGTGATTTTGAAACTCGTCAAAGTGCTGTTGAAACTTGTTCTTCACCGACAGCAGCTGAAGCTGAGCTGTGAGACCATGCATCTCTTGAAGTACCGATTCTAGCTTGTCGGACTGTGGGTTCAGTTGCCTGAGACGGTCGCTTAGTGCTTCGGTCACCTGCAATGCTTGACTGAGCGCGTTGGAGGCTTGGGTGGTCATGGCCTGAAAGGCTGGCCAGTCCATTGCAGGAAGGTCCATGGGAGCTTCATTGATGATCTTCTGGATGTGAACAACCGCCGTTCTAAGATTGGGATCGTGCTTTCTGGCGCCTCTAATAAAGGCATCCAGATGTGGGAGGGGATGGGTGGGGGCACGCTCGGGTAGGAGCGGCTTGAGCCACTTGTCCACCGCAACCACGACCGCTGCCGTGGACTAATCGGGTCACAAGGTGATGAGAGTGGCCAGTCATGAATGTGTTGGTTCAGGTTTGGGCTGAAGCTTGGATTAGAGGCTTGGGCTATCAGCATAAATCGGGATGAGGGGGCTCACCTCAAGGGACGGATGGTTGAGCAAGGGCGGCAGCCAGACGGACGGCAGTGCAGGCGCGCGGAATGCGATTTGAGCTTCGTGGGTGGCAAACACAGACTCCAGGTTGCTACCGTGCCCTCTCCGACGTCCCCTCTCAAGGGGTGTTTCAAAGTTCTTAGAGGGGGTTTACAGTCGCGATCAGAGCACGTGAGCGAGGCAACGAGGTGTAGCTGGTCTTGGGTTTGTTGGTGTTGTCAAAATATAGCCGGCGCAACGATATGCAAGAACAGCCTGTGCCAATGAAGCCGGCAGGTAGTCTGGATAAATACAAGATCCAACGAGAAAGGCTTGTTTTGGGGAATATAAAACGTTGAGTTGGGTATGGAAAAAGCAGGCTGGAAGCCGTTTGAGCCGGATCAAAGACGCAATATAGTGGATAAAAAGCGCGAGGTGGGCAGGTAGGAGGTGCAGCCAAAGGAAGAAACAATAACGTGTAGGTGCAAAGAAGGGAAGGAGGGAGAATTGGAACGGTTGCGCACGATGGTCAGGTTGTAGAGGAAAAATGAGCCAAGAGCAGGAGTAGGATGCAGGATACAGGAGGCAGCATGCAGGAGGCAGGAGGCTGGAGGCAGAATGCGGGAGGCAGGAGGCAGGAGGCAGGAGGCAGGAGGCAGGAGCACGGGCCGCCATGAGAAAGATAAGCGGAAGGCACAAACCTTGGTTTTGGTTTTAGCTTGAGCATCAGCGCCGTGCTTCAATAGCATCTCCACGAGCTGCACATGACCAAGGTCACAGGCATGGTGCAGTGCTGTGCAGTCATCCTGTTGGTTGATACATCACACCATGAAAAACAAGTGTACCATCATGATTATGGGTTGACTACACATATCATGAGATACATTTCACGGAAAGAAGGGGGTGCAGACCTTGTCTTTCGCTCTCACATCAACGCCGTGGCTCAACAGCGTCTGTGCCACCGCCATTTGACCGAGGCTGCAGGCATGATGCAGTGGTGTCTGGTCATCCTGATGGTTGATGCATTACAGCAATATATAAGTGTAGCATCATTATCTTGCGTTAGCTACATATATGGATAAATCACATCTCGCTTTGTACTGCACTTGGAGCGTGATACTGACCTTGTCTTTGGCTCTCGCATCAACGCCGCGCTCCAACAGCAAATTTACCACCTCGATACGCCCAAAACGGCTGGCCATGTGCAGTGGCGTCAAGCGATCCTGTTTATTGAGGCACCACACCATTGCGCATAGTCACAGTCATGTGTGAGCTATGCACACTTACAGGAAAAAGAATGCTTGTATGAATGTTATGCATGTGGATGTAGACGTATTGTTAAAGGCACTTGTCAGACTCAATGACGACGAAACAGCTAACGAAATCAAGTACATTGCAACTGGTGTATCGAAATCGGGAAGGGGCAAAATGGGGGCACCCACTTTGGTGGTCTTGGCTTGAGCATCAACGCCGTGTTTTAGCAGTATCTCCACAAGCTGCACATAATCGCGTCGGCAAGCATCGTGCAAAGGTGTCATGCCATCCTGTGGATTGACATCATTACGAACAGGTGTAGCATCCTTATCATGCATGAGCCGTGCCTGTCGAATTGATATGCAACGGAGGCAGCACCACAATAGAGCGGGGAAGAAGAGTACAGACCCTGGTCTTGGTTTGGGCATCAACGCCGTGTTTTAACAGCATCTCCACAAGCTGCACATGACCGCATGCGCAGGCATCGTGCAGTGGTGCTATACCAGTCTATTGAATGACATCACAAACAGGTGCAGCATCCTCATCATGAATAAGCTGTGCATGTCGGTAGCACCACAACAGAGGAAAGCGAGGACAGACCCTGGTCTTAGCTTGAGCATCAACGCCGCATTTTAACAGCATTTTCACAAGCTTCACATGGCCGTGTTGGCAGGCGTCGTGCAACGGTGTTCTGCCAGTCTATGGGTTGGACATCACATCAACGAACAGATGTAGCGTCCCCAACATGAATTAGCCGTGCATGTCAAATACTTATGCAACAGAGGCTGTGCCACAATAGAGGAGGGAGAGATACAGACCCTGCTCTTGACTCGAGCACTAACGCCGTGCTTTACCAACATTTCCACAAGCTGCGCATGACCGCGTTGGCAGGCATCGTGCAGTGGTGTCATGCCAGCCTGTGGGTTGATGAACCACACCATGACGAACAAGTGTGTCGAGCATCCTCATCATGTGTGAGATGGCATGGATGGATTCTTAAACATCAATCGAATGTCCACGATAGAGGGAAAAGAAAAAGGCACAGACCTTGTTCTTGACTCGAGCGTCAACGCCATGCTTCAACAGCGTCTCCACCACCATGATATGACCGCAAAGGCAGGCATAGTGCAGTGGTGTACGTCCATCCTGTAGGTTGATGCATCCCCATTGCATGCAGGTGCAGCGTCATGTCAGAACAATTCAACACATTTCAGGTTTATCAACCAAAGAGGGGGCGACATCGAGGCACCGACGTCGGTCCTAGTTTGTGCATCAACGCCATGCGTCAGCAGCTTCTCCACCAGCTCCACACAACCACGAATACAGGCTCCGTGAATTGGGGTCAAGCCATGCTGTAGGATCATAAAACCAGCATCATGGCATTGTTTTTGTTATACATGATGATGAGAATAATACCCATACACACAAGGATCTTGTTCCAGTTGGTGTGCCAAAATCAAGGTACTGACGTCGGTCTTGGCTTCTTTATTAGCGCCGTGCTTCAATAGTATCTCCACCAACTCCACGTGACCATTTTTACAGGCTCTGTGCAGAGGCATACGCCCGCCCTGTGGGTTGATGCAACACCATTACGGAGAGGCACAGGTCACATTGCAGTTTTGGCTTTATGGGGCTACTTGAGCTGAGCCAGTAGTACGCACGCGAGCACAATCAATCGTCAGACATACCGCATCTTCAAAAGTAACAGCGGATCGAATTCGTTGTTCGTCCCAGCTGTTCAACAGCTGCAGCGCCGTGCTTGGATTTTTCATTTGACAAGCACTGTACAGCTGCTCTCCATCATCACTCGCAGTACTCATGGCAACGGTGTCTCTCGATCACAGCCCCGAAGCGCTTGACCAATCTCAGGAGCCGTCTTGAAATACAAATGTCTGACAATTCAATGTCGGACTGGTTCCACAGGCTCGGACTCGAATACGCGCGCGTCAAAACGGCAGCCGGTGAGCAGAGCCTTGCTCCCCAGCTCCCCCTTGGTATGCTGGGAGGCTGAGCCCTGGTCACGGTGCAAAAAGCGTTGTGTTGTCGTTTGCCTGGCGCACAGCGTCGAACGTGTGAGCGCGGTAGCGTGGTGAGGGAAAAAAGAGGCAGCGCGCTTGATGACCCACCAATCGCCCCGACGTCGCCAGACGCCCACAACAAAGATGAACCCCGTATCAAGCACCGGGGATCAAGCCAAGGTACGACAACTGACGCAGCCAGCCGCCAATAGTGATGTCAACTCCGATGTCTATCCAGACCGACGCCAAAGAAGAAAAAGACACTACACCACAAGCAGCAAACGGAAAAGGATTTTCCTTTGTTTGACAATAAGTAGAAGATTCAAAAACTCTCTCTCGTATGGTCTTACAAGCAAATCCTGCAGCCGCTGCACCAACTGACTGCTTGTGTGCTCCCAAATCGCCGCAAGCTAAACCCTTTTATGACGCACATGTGCGTGCGTGCGTGTGTGTTGGAGTGGTGCATGGCCTTGGTTGTCTCTGTCAGTACACACTACTATACCACAAATGCAACAGCAAACGCATCTCTAATTTCACAGTTGCTTCCTGCTCGTCTGCTTATCATGGATCTCATGGCCGTGTGCATCTGGCCATCCAAGTGTTCAAACCAACAAACAGCAACAGCAACAACGACAAAAGAAAACTCCTTGTTCTCCGGGCCGCGGGGGAGATGGCTTCCTGTCCCTTCAAAAACGGCGGCGAACGTGAATATGACTGCTCTCTGAGAGCTGAATGTTTATTCAGCCCAGTTAATCAGGGGCACAGGCTGTGTGACCTTGGGATCGCAAGTTCAAGTTTTATTCTGATTTTTTTATCATTCACAAGGCAACTGCGTGGATCGAGCTCAGACTCGACATGAAGGCAAAAGGACACTGGCCGGGGCGTGCACCCGACGCGGACCATGCGGACAAGCGCCGCTTTATCGCTTCTTGGAAAAGGACACGCGCATCTTGTTTCCGGGCGTGACCTCCTTGCCATTCAGCGCGGGCAAGGCCGCACTGGCCTGCACATCAAGGTAAAAAATCCAGACAGCCAAACATTCGAGCAATCAGATGACGCTGCGGCAGTGATATGGGGTGTTGAACGTGACAAGAGTAGGAAAAATGGGCTCACCTGCACCTCGTTCTCGTACTCCACAAACCCAATGTCGGGGCGAATGGGTACCAGGCGTACTTCCTTGAAGCCTGGAAACTCCTTGAACAATGCCTGTGGCAGATTGCAAAGTGAGACGGGCCGAGCAGTCTCTCAAGCCTTCTGGTTGACGTTGTTGAAAGCGGTGATGAAAGGGTGAAGGCTGACTGACCGTGAGCATTTCCTGCGTGCGATCGGACGGCAAGTTTTCCAAAAAGAGAATGGGGCTTGGGTCTTCTGCTCCGTACAGAAAAGAGGGAGGAGGGGAAACAGAAGAAAAAAGAGCAAAGGTATCAGTGGAAAACTGGCTACAGGCTTGGACATCATCGTGGCAATGGCATGTCGAATATCATCAAGCGTACCCATATTGGGCGGGGGGGCCGCGGGAGCGTGACCGGACGGGGCTGTTTGGCCTGGTGGTCCCGGGGGCGGGGGCGGGGCCGCCTCGCCAGACTCGTAACGCCCCCGCTTGCTGCTGGGCTCGCCGGGTGAGCCCGGGGCCTGCATGTACTCGCCGGCACCGGGGTAGGGCGCCTGGCCACCACCTGCGGGTGGGGGCGGAGGTGGGGGTTGCACAGGCATGGGTGGTGGCTTGACGCGCGGCTTGGTGCCTAAGAGTTGACAGGCAATCGACCGAGGTGAATTCCGTGAGTGGTGATTGGGCAGCTTGTGGCTTGTTCACAAGTTTTTGAGGAGAAAACCGCTCAAAGGTGGGAAAGTCCCCCAAGGATGAGGCAACAGACCTGGTGGAGTAGGGCGAGGACCCAATGGGGCCTTGACGCGCGGCTTGAAGGCACCGTCGTTCTTGGCCACAATGTCCGACTTTGTCTTGGCGAAATTGATGCGCTGTTCGATAAGCACGGAGTGGCCCGCCGTGATGAATGAGGCGAAAAGCAACAGAACCACACCGAGAGGAAGAACAGGGGAATCAAGAACAAAACCAGGCGAGCGTCGACAAGAACAGCGGGTGCGACATCAAAATCAGCGCGAGACTGTGACCGTTGCTGAGGCATACCATGGGCTTGCCACAAAAGGGGAACGACTGCATAGCGTTGAGGGCCTTCTCCGCGGCTTCGATCGAGTCAAAGACAACAAAGGCTTGACCACGGCGCTTGAAGGAGCTCATGGCAACCACTCGGAGAATCTTTCCAAACTGATTGAAGATGGCCTCAAGCGCTTTCTTGAGCTCGTCCTCTTTGACACGCTCGGAGAGGTTGTTGATGTACAGCGTTTGATTGGGCTCTTCGAGCTCCACGGCCGGCTCGGCCTAAAGTGAAACGCCCAGAGCAAAGCCCAAGGCAATCATGCTGTCAGCTGGATCCAGGCCAGTTGGGTACCACCACCAGCCACCACGCCTGGCTAAAGGAGCGACACAGTGCGAGGAGACGGGTAACATACATTGGCTTCGGTCGGTGCACCAGCCTCAGCAGCAGGCGGTCTGAATGGCAGAAAAGAATGAGGGACATGAGTTAAAGAAAGGGGGCAAGGATTTTTCAACAAAGGCGGGTTGCTGAATCAGGGTCGTCAAAGACCTTACCCAAAAGGAGGCTGTGGCATCATGTGTGGCGGCGGGCCCGGCGGCATCATGTGCGGCGGGGGCTGCATCATGTTGGGAGGCATGGGAGGGCCGGGCTGGTGGGGCATCGGTGGAGCCGGCGCAGCTGCATTATTGGCTTGTTCATTTTGTTGCGGTGCCTCCGCTGGTGGCGGCGGAGGTGCCGCATCGGTCGGGGCTGCAGTGACCTCGGCCATGTCGTTCGTTCGACGAGCTGACCGGGAAGCGATCCACACAAGTCAAGGAGCTGTGCGAGCGATGAGGTTCCAAACCCACACGCACACACTGCAACTCAACACCTAGGCAACAGATGCACACGCACGCAAGACCCACCCACACGCAGACAAGCGTGTGCGCGCGATCAGTGGAGGAGCGCTGCCCTTTTGTGCCGGCTGCTGGCTCACACTCTGATTTTTTTTTTTTTTCTCTCTCTCACACACACTCGTTACTGCGCTTTCCGAGCTGACAAAGTGTGACACATATCGCACTTTCACTACACAGCTGGTACAAGAATGGTGTCGACAACAGTCGTTCTGCATGTGATTTAGAGATAACGTTGAAGACGGCTGTTTTCAACGGCCGCATTCCGGTCTAAAAGTATTTCGCACCCATTTTTCCACATACTACGCTCTATCCCCACACATACATAAAAGTGTTTTACTTTTATTACCATCGCTCGCTGCTTTTGACCCTGCTCGTGACTTCACAACCGCTCGCACCTGCACCTTCACCCCCCTCGCCCGCCTTCGGCCCTGCCTCCTGCCTCCCTCTCCTCTTGTGCCTCCTGTTTTTCTCCCCCCTTCCTCTTCCTAGTGGTGGTGGTGGTGCTCTTGCGGGTGTTACGCCTTGTACAACTGCCAGACTTTTTTTTTTGCACTTGTCAACGAAGGTGCTGAAACCTGGTAAGACTCGTCGCGGCCTCATCACTCTTCCGCACGAGTGTTACCTGTCACTCAGTGGTCACGTCCTGCATGTCTAGACCGGCTCAGGAGAGGCTTTTGTCTTGGCAGCGCCCCTGGTGACATAGCTGGCATCGTTCCATCCTCATCATGACCAAGCGCGTTCGCTTTGTCCACTTTAACGACGTCTATCGCATCGGTCCCAAGGACGTACGTGGCGCACACACTTGAATGGTTCTTCATTTGCTCGGCCACTGGCCCCAACGCCCCACTTGGCTAACCCTGCTTACCCTTGTGCCTCCTAGACGGAGCCTGTCGGTGGGGCAGCTCGCTTTGTTCGAGCCATCCATGATAAAGCCCCGGATGCCCTCGTTGTATTCAGTGGTGGGTCATCGTCATCCCGCTCGCCGATAAGCCCGAGCCCCGCTCCTCATCGGTTTTTTCCCCCATCCTTAACGCTTGCACCCGGCCTGGCCCGACAGGCGACTGTTTCAACCCATCACTGCTTTCCTCAGCCACCAAGGGTGCGCATATGGTTCCCGTTTTGAACAAGTGTAACATTGTGGCGGCCACGTACGGCAACCATGACCTCGACTTTGGCGAAGACACGCTCATCAAGCTTTCCAACGACTGCAATTTTCCCTGGCTTCTGGCCAACATGCACCACGCCGATGGATCGTGCATCGGCACCGCCAAAAACCACCTGATCCACGAGCACAATGACCTCCGAATCGGCTTTTTTGGCCTCGGCGAAGAAGAATGGTCCGGTCCCGCTCTCCCTGTTTGCCTACTCCCTGCCGTGGTGCCAATGGGTCATTCTCATCGCAGGCGGCCGATGCATTTTCCAGGGTGGGCACGCTCCCCGATCCGCCAGAGAACATGGTCTACCGCGACTTTATCGAGGTGGCCCACGAACAAGTCAAAGTCTGTTGCTCGCTGTGCCACAAATCCTGCATCGTTGGGCCGTGCACGTTTTCGCCTCTATGCCACCCGGACCGACACTGACTTTTTGACGACTTCTGCTTCCCACCCCCTAGTTTTTGAAGGAGCAAAAGTGCGATTTGATTGTGGCCATTACCCACATGCGTTTACCCAATGACCAACGTCTAGCCGATAGTGTTCCCGGGCTGGATCTGGTCTTTGGCGGTCATGACCATTTCTACAAGCAAGAGCAGCACGGGGATTGCTTCGTCTCCAAGTCGGGAACCGACTTTCAGGAGTTTACCATCCTCGAAGCCGAGCGAGGCGCTGGCGGTGAGCGCTGGCAGGTCAAGTCTGAGCGCATCGAGGTCGTTGGCTCCATGCCGCAAGACAGTGAAATGGAAAAGCTTGTCGAGGACATGGAAGCCCACATCTCTGAAACCCTCGACAAGGTTGTGGGCTACACCGAGACGGACTGGGACGTCCGTGCTGAAGCCGTTCGCACCAAGGTGCGTTGTGTCCCTGCTCGTTTGCCCCCATCGTGTACCCGTCAGGCAGTCGATTCAAGTCAAACTGCACATCTCCCTGGCTCACTGGGGGCGTTTGGTGTTTCAGGAATCCAACGTGGGTAACTTTTTTGCGGGTGTGATGCGCCTGCGTTACGGTGCTGAACTTGGTACGTGCAGAAAATATTCGCACCTCTGAGCGCCGGCGTTGGCCTTTGGGCAGCACACGTGTTCCACCCGAATCAAAACAGCCCATAACATCCACAACCCAGAGGCTGATGATCCAACCTTTTTTTTTTTTTTTCCCGTTCCCGTCATTGGTTATTTTAGGCTTGCTGTGCGGTGGGACGCTGCGCTCCGACACGGTCTACGAGGCTGGGCCAATCACTGCTCGCGACATCAACACGATACTGCCTTTTCAGGACCCATGCGTGGTGCTTTCCATTACTGGGCAGCAGCTTTTGGAAGCATTGGAAAATGGTGTCAGCAAGTATCCAGCGCACGACGGGCGGTTTCCCCAGATCTCGGGCTTTCGGTTCACATTTGATCCAGCCATGCCACCCATGGAGCGCGTCGTGGAGGTTTTGGTGGGCGAAGAGCACGAGGAGCTTGATCTCAACCGCACGTACCGTCTGGCCACCC
Organism: Monosiga brevicollis MX1; assembly: GCF_000002865.3. Lineage (NCBI taxonomy): Eukaryota > Choanoflagellata > Craspedida > Salpingoecidae > Monosiga > Monosiga brevicollis. The sequence goes on from NW_001865079.1 coordinate 43,306, forward strand.
GCTATTACCTGGCCACGGGCCACGATGGCTATGACATTTTGCAAAAGTGCCCCGAAATTCTGGATCACGAACTGGGCTCTCTCCTCTCCACCATTGTAATCTCGGCTCTGAAGGAGGTTTGTTCCCTGCGTCCGGCCTCGGCTGCCCTGCCTTGTTACCAACTCGTGTGGCGGTGCAAATTGTGTGGCATCACTACTCTCAATGCCAACTCAACACGCCCTCGTCCCGTTGTTGTAGGTCACTGTGGTCAAACGCTGGAAGGAGCGACACTCCATGCTGCGAGGCGCCATTGCTGCATGGAAGGGTATTCGGCCCTGGACGCAACGGCGACCCGAGCAAGAGGGTTGCATCGTGTGCCCGCGTCCCGATGGACGCATCCAGACGGTTGAGCAAAGGAGCAACTCGGTCCCACCCGAGAAGCGTACGCGGTATTCTGTTTCGTATGCCTACGGCGTGGAGGTTGGCAGCCCGCAGGTGGACCATCCCCTCTCATCTCACTAACCAAGCAACAGATTGGTAGTTCGATTCATTTCCACTCAAAAAATCTATTCACCAATATTCATACACCTGTAGCAGGCGTCCGTGCAGGACAAAAGTCTTTTGCCGGGCGCTCAAGCCGTCCTATGCATCTTTCTGTCTTGTACTCTGTGGATGGGACAGTTTATGCTACCAAGCCATCTCCTCCACCGTATTCGACAACGACAAACAAGTCAAGCAATTTTGCCCCTACGCCGAAGCCAAGGCGGGCAGCCGTGACTCGAGGTGCAAGAGGCGGGAGGACAGCGTGAGGCAGTACGTCAGGGCCTGCAGTCGCGTCAAGCCACCCTCGGCCTGGGGTTCAGCGGCCGTAGCCTCGTTCGGCGCAGACATGCTGTTGGCCAAGTCCTCCAGCTTGGTCTTGGCCACGGAAAGCTCAGCCAGAAGATCTAGCGGGAAAAGAAAATTCACCGCCATCAACATCAGGAACACGCACGAGGAGACGCGGTCATCGAATCAATCAGTTGGCTTAAGGGTCAATGTGCGACATACCCTTGTTGTCGTCTTGCAATCGCTGAATGATTTCATCGCGCTCTTCTAGGTCGGAGCGCACCATGGCCACTTGCTCAAGCTGGTCCTGGACCTGGTCCTCCAAATTTTCCTTGGACATTTCCAATTGTCGGCACTGCTGCTCTGCGTGCTCGGTCGACTGTTCCAGCTCACGCACGCGTGCACGGAGCTAGCCATGACAAAAATGCATGTGACAAGCGTGAGAACGCACACACACACACACACACTGAAGACGGAGGCACGGTAGTGTCGAAGAACAAATTGCTCCGTCGTACAGGATGTGCGGGCATTGCTTGGAAACAGGCAACAGACCTTTTCAGTCTCGGCTTCACTTTGCGCGAGTTGCTCCATCAATTTTGAGTTTTCCTGGCGCAAGGCATTGCTCTCGGCACCACCTTTGCTCTGTCTCTTGCGCGCACAGGAGCGCCGTGTGAGGAAACCGATGCCACTGTCCATGGATAGAAAGCAACAATCCACCAGCTAAAGCCAAAGCAATACAGTCAAGACCCACCGATGCCTCATCTGCCAGTCGCTCGTACTTGGCGCGTTGCTGACGCTCATCCTTGAGTTGTTGCTTGAGCTGCGTAATCTCAGTATCAAGCTCCTGCTCAAGCAAGTTGAAGCTTTCGTCCAGCTCCTTGAGGTCCGCCTCGGCCTTGAGGCAGCGCGCTTGCCAATCCTCCGCCATGACGCCCGCCTCAACAAACACACAACACGTTGCTCCCCCACCTGCGCTGTGCAACACCCGTGCCACGCTCGCCTCAAAAGGTCCGCCCGCCACTGCCCTTTCCTCGACCGACAACGACACGATCTTCCAAAAAAAAAAAAAAAAAAAAAAAAAAGGATGAAGAATTTAAAATCCGAATCAAGAAGTCAAAATACGAGATCAAGGTCCAAGGGAAAACTTTTGCGAAGTGTCGTCATTTCTGTCACACACACACACACACACACACACACACACACACACACACACACACACGGATTAACTATGGGGCTTTTTTTTTTACACAAGCAGAGCGGTGCTTCGCCCAGAACTGATGAACCCCGTGACCCCTGCCACACTCAATCAATTATTCCCACTGCCACCACATGACCGGCTGGCGTCATGGGACACTCTCGTCATTCGGTCAGACCTTGACGAATTCTTTAGATGGCAGGAGCCTCATGTCTTGGGCTGTCACTGGGACCAGAGCGCCTCGCACGTCCAGTCAAGTAGCTCGACCCGCCCCAGAAGTATCATTTTTCAACTCTCGATCTCACATGTAATCAAAGAGCTCAACTGGACACTTGCCCATCGATCACTTTGCGAAAGAAACAACCACAACCATTACCATGCCCAACACGACCCACACGATCGCTGTCACTAGCGTGACCGGCAACCTCGGTGCGCTGGCTGTTGAGAAGCTGCTGGCGCGCGGTCAGCCGGCGTCCCAGATTGTCGGCCTGGCTCGCACGCCATCCAAGGCCGCTGCGCTTCGGGCCAAGGGCGTCACGATTCGCGCCTTTGACTTTGAGCAGCCCGCGACCAGTGCCCTCGTGGGCGTGGACTTTCTGTTGCTCGTCTCATCCAGCGAGGTCGGCAAGCGCGCGGCGCAACACCAGCACGTCATTGACGCGGCCAAGTGGGCGGGTGTGAAGCTGATCGCTTACACCTCGCTGCTCCACACCGACACGTCGGCCCTGACTGTGCTGCCGGCGGAGCACAACGCGACCGAGGCTGCACTCAAGGCCAGCGGCGTGCCCCACGTGCTGCTACGCAACGGCTGGTACAACGAGAACTATGAGAGCTCGATTGGCGGTGCTGTGGCGCAGGGCAAGCTAATGGGTGCTTCCGCCAAGGGCAAAATTGCGTCAGCGTCCCGCGCCAACTATGCAGATGCGGCAGCTGCCGTATTGCTGGCCGATGATGCAGTCGCACAGCACGCCGGCAAGACGTACGAGCTGGCTGGTGATGAGGCATACACGCTGGCTGAGCTGGCGGCTGAAGTGCAGAAGCAGAGCGGCAAGACGGTCGAGTACGTGCCCCTTGATCGTGATGCCTACAAGGCAGCCCTCGAATCCATCGGCCTGCCCGAGCCGATTGCTGAGATGCTTGCCGACTCGGACAACGGTGCGGCCCAGGGTGGCCTGTTTGATAACAGCAAGACGCTGAGCGCGCTAACAGGCAAGCCAACCACGCCCATCGCCGAGACGGTAGCTGCGATGCTCAAGCAATGAGCCAAATCATCGATAGCCGTAATGCCGGCTCGTGTCGGCTCTTCAAAAGCTTCTTGCCCGTGCCTTCAACATCATTGCTTCTTGTCGTTTTTGTCTCCCAATTTATTCAAGGCACGCCAGCCTAATCCAACATGTAAACTTGAACGCTGCCCCTCCTCGCTGTTGTCTCATTCACAGGTGCACCAGCCCTGCTCCCCCACTGGTTCTCTTCAAGATGAAACATCAAAAAAAGATTAAAAAAAGTATCATTGCATTTATACTGTTACCATCAGGAATTCCACTGAGCGCGCAGCACTCACAGGGGCCGTACACGCACGTCTGGCTCATGCTTCTGGAAAGCGACGTCGGCAGGCAGCGAGGCGCTCCATGAAGACCCCCTGGATAAAATCGTACAGCCGCTCATCCTGCCCGAGCGTCAAGAGTTTGCGACGGTTTGCATCGGTCAGCAGCTCCGGCTTGGCATTATTCGCGTTGTGAACCGGCTTTTGTTCGTAAAAGTCCGGGAGGGTCTTGAAAAACGTGGGCAAGACCTGCGAAAGCATCCACACCGACTCGTTGTAACGCTCTGTAACCCCGACCACAGCGTAGTGGTGCAGCACGTTGGCTTGGGCGCGCTCCAGTGCGATGGCGGAGGTCCGGTCCCTGCAATCTTCGTGATGCCCGCAGAAGAATCCAACCATCTGTGTAAGATTGCGTACAGGTCACCAAAACACGATGGCAAGATGTGAGTTGGCACAGACCCACAGGCCACTGCAGAAGCCCAGTAAGTTTGGGAAAAAAATAAAAAAAAACATCAAGGGTATGAGAAACATCAAGGGTACGCAGCACAGAACCAGCACAGACAAACCAGGTTCATGTTGTCAATCATCCAGGGCCAGGACTTGCAGCCGTACTCTGCTTCGATGCACTTGTTGATACTCCAGTCAAATTGCTCGCCCAGCCAAGATCGCAACTGGGCGGTGTACGGGATATTGGCGTAGCGCTGGTAGTAGTAGCTTGATTGCACCCGCTCAGTTGGTTCTAGCACGCCATGTTACTTGCACCGTAAGGGCGGGCCGTAGAGACCGGCGCTGAGCTCTGGGAGTCGCTTCCTACCTCGGACAATGTTGATATGGATGGGTTGGCGATAACCGAACCGCGAAAAGTTCAAGAGCCGGACGTGCTGCTCGTAGAACATCTGTTACATACGATCCGTCGACCGTAGCACAAGCCGTCACCCACAGTCAAACAAGATGCAACAAGACGAGCTCTGAAGGAGACAGGCCACGCACCGGACGATCCGCATGGTGATGCTTCTTTGCCATCACGCTACCGACATTGGAGCGTTCTTTATCTTCATCGAAGAAATTTCGGTCGTCCATGATCTGCCAGACCGCGGAAAATGGACGCTTCGGCGAGTCGGCTATCGCATGAGCTAGCCGAACCAGCGAAGTCCCACCAGCTTTGGGTATCCTACAGTTGCAAATGCCCTGCATGGTCAACCCCCAGGACGCTGGTGCATATCTGGCGCAGGCATTTAAACTCACGCACCGGTTGTAAAACAGAATATCGTCTGATGTGATGGGTACGGGCGAGCAGTCGAAGCAAGCCACAGACTGGCAAAGCCAGGCCACGCTGGTCATCATCACCACTAATCCATGTGCCGCCATCCTCGCTGTCCGTGTTCGTGCCATGACCCTCGACCCGACCGGAAAGGAAAAAAAAACTCTTATTGAGAATGAAAAGAAGCAGAAAAGCATGCAAGCAAGCAACACGGGCTCTGGTTTGAGCGACAATTATTAATTATTCGCATTCAGCTCATGGCTCGTTTTCATAACCCGTCACGCTCTCATGCTCACGGGCTCACACCTGCGTGCAAACTCGACGCTTAACCCGCCGCCCTTTATTCGAAGCTTTCAAGATGTAAAAAAGACATTGTATTTTTTGGATTTAAGCACCTTTACAAGGTAGCGCCATGGGCAATCGTTGACAAGACATTTCGCGGAACTAAAGACAGCATCGGTTCAGTCTGTTAAGAGCCTGCGCGAGGCACAAAGTGCTTGTCGTCAGCGGGTGCCTTGCGAGTGGCTTGGTATTTCCAGGCCTTGGAAATGAGGCGCTCTGGTACGATGGGATCCTTTTCGTTGTCGGCTTCAATCTGTTGCAGGGTCGCGGCGTCCAGGAGGGGCAGGCGCACATGCTCGATGACGGGTGCAATGGTGTCCTTGAGTGATTGGCCGGTCACCACGGCGTTGACACTTGCCCAGTTCTTGGCCACTTCCAGAACGGTGCTCTCGGGTACTCGCAGCTTATCCGATTCGAGAATGTGTGCAAAGGTTTCCGCAGAAATTTCAACAAAATGTTTGGAGTGAAAGACCTCGGCCGTGTGCTCTTCGATAAAGGTCATGCAGCGATCACGCAGCTCGATCTGATCGTACGCAATGGCCGCCTGGAATGGAGAAACACAACCAAGAGAGAAAGGGCGCATGGTCATATGGGTAGTTATGAGTATGATGATGTCGCATCCGGCCCACAACGCAGGATCCATGCCCCCCTTCACCCCCCTCTAAAAAAAAAAAACGATCACAGTACCTGAATGGCACCGCAGGCGGTGTCGACGGTAAGGTTGTCGGTGATGTAGTTGGCACAGCAAGCGGCCAGGCCATCCAGGCCGTACTCGATGGCCGAGGCCAGCACGTCCACCACGGTCGAGGGCTTCAGTGTACAACTGTTGGTGTAAATGTA
>NW_001865079.1:54293-80059 GCF_000002865.3 Monosiga brevicollis MX1
CAGATGAACGAGAAGCCATCATCCAATGGCTGAGGTCGCAAGACCGCAGTCCAACCACCGGGCAGGTACGAGCCAATGTGGTTGACACTCGCCGCCACCCTAGATCGACTTTCTTGTCCATCCAAAAGCATCATCGATTCACTCACGTTCACCCGCACCTTGTACCTTGACTCGCACCGCCCGTGTCCAGCAATTGCCAGACAAGGTGCTTCGCCCCAACCATGCTCTGCGTTCTGAGTTGGCACGCTACCGGGAAGAACATGGGTTTGCCCCACTCCAAGCCCCTGCTGCTCCAGCCCCTCAGTCTGTCGCCCCTGCCAATCCCGAGCAATTTTCTTTGCCCCTCGTACACTCTGCCAATCGCGCTCGCATGGAGCACCTGCGAGAACTGATCAATTCCAATCCAGTCCAGCGATCACATGAACTTCTGCAGACGCTCATGGTCACTCGCGACGCCACCCGGATGCGCGTCGCACGAGAGCTAACAGCGGCAGACGTATCTCTGCCACCGGAAGCTCCGATCGAGTTGCAAACGTTATTCAACATCCATGCCGCATCCGGTCTGGCACCTGATCAGCCCATTCTGCACTTTCAATTTCCGGGCCAGCCCCACCAACAAGCCGGCCAGTCCATCGCCATGCATTTTGAACGAGACCCTGCCAACCCACATCGACTTGTCCTCAGACCCGCAAACGTGCCCAATCCTATTCGGCCCCCAGCGCAACCTCAAGGGCAGGCCCCAGCACAGGCCCCAGCACAGGCCCCAACACAGGCCCCAACACAGGCCTTAGCACAGGCCCCAGCACAGGCCCCAGCACAGGCCCCAGCACAGGCCCCAACGCAGCATCCAACGCAGCCCTCGACGCAGTCATCGGCAACCCCACGTCAGGTTTCTTCTGTGCGTCGCATTCAGATCAGAGCTACGGCGCCGTCGCAAGCTCAGAACCAAGGTCAAGGCCCCGCGCAAGCCACCGAATCAGGCTCTGCACATCAATCGACAGCAACGACAGCCACCAGGCCGACATCGAATGTTGCTGAGACTGCCCACACCCCTTCAGGGGCTGCGACTCAGAGCCCACCCGCACGCGCGGCCACGGGTAACTCGCCCGAGGCTCGCACGGCCAAAATTGTGCTTGCTTCTGACCAGCAGCGTGAACATCGCCGAAAAAAATGCTTTCAAGACCTTGTAGAGCAAGTTTCTGCAGGTCGATCATTCACATCCTCGTTCGATCGTGGAACAATCTCGCACGTCTTGCACAGCTTGGGCCCCAACGGCCCTAGCCCCTCTGTTGTCTGGTCCGCAGGCTACTGGCACAGTCGCACGCCACCTACTTTGCCGCGTGAACAAGAAGAGGGATTTCTAAATGGGCTACGTGCTAACCTTCGTCAGCTCGACTGCCCGTCGCCTTTTCTTCATGACAGCTACATGCGTGAGCATGTCTTCACCGATCCGTGTCGCCGAGCCTTGCTGGTACGCCTGTCTATCGACACGGTTTTCAGCGGCTACGGCCACCCGTGGGTCGTTGCTTTTGATTGCTCTCCTCACTGCAGCTGCCCTCTGTCTGTCTGCCCGATTGGGGGCATAATAATGGCTTTGTTTTTATTGTTTTTGTTTTTGTTTTTCTTTCTTCCCTGCTGCTTGTTTTTCGTTTTCATTGGAGACAACCTTTTGTGGTAACTTCGAGACAATTTCATCATGGTTGCTGTTGCCCCGCATATTGCCATTGCAGCACCTCCATTCCACGCGCTTGGAGTACACAGCGCTGGACCGTGTTCCCAGCTTGAATTATCTCTTGTGCCGAACTCCCAAAGCTATCCTTTGGATTGCACGCCAGATCGGGTTTGATGTGGCGACCACCCGCGATGCTCTCTTGAATGAGTATCACCACTTTGTACGTTGTCTGGACTGCCTTTTTTCAAGAAAGCGGCCGATACTAAAGACCTCACTGCTCTCGTCCGCCTCAACCCGTAGATCGTCACTAGGCTCACCCCCGAGTCACTTGTCGCCAACCCCACTGCCGAGCAAATTGGGTTGTCCGGGTGGTTTGAGATAACATTGGAGACCATGCTACGCCGCTTGACCACAACGGTGGATGATATTCACGCGTCCGTAATTCTGCTTTCAAGACCTCGCCCGTCTGCTACTTTACTAGACCGCGAGCTTATATCACTGCCTGTTGGCCTTGTGTACATCAGGTTACTCCGCCAACTGAATTTGCCCAACTGGGTTTGTGGTGCAATCCAGCTTCGCGCCTACTTCCTTGGCAATGAGGGCGTATGTTCTCTCCTTTTTTTCCCCCGTGATGTGATGCAATTTTTTTTCTGTTCTTTTTTTTGTTCATCATTGTGTTTGCACCACCTGTGGAAACCAGCTCTACTTTGCACTTCAAGAAAGCGAGCTTTTGCAGGGCCGCACGCCTCGACCGGATCAGGTTGGGCCAATGGCCCTGATAGAGCACCTCCGCAATCACATGTTTGTGTTTGCCCTCTTTGAGGACTTGGACATGATGGACAAGTTCAATGACCGCGGTTGCGTTGAGCGCTACCACCGTTGGGGTCTAGATACCATGCTTTCAATTGTGCGTTTGCCCTCTCGGTCCCGTGCTTTTGCAGTGAGTTTAGCCCCAAGCTTGCAAAACAAATCGCTCATGAGAATTGTCGTGACATGATTGCTCCTCACAGGCAGCGACCAGCAAAAACCAAGCCATTCTTGACGCCGTTGAAATCTGTAACGCCCGGAACGGCTTCGGGAACAATTCGTTGACCAAAACTGTAAGCCCTACTTCATACCCCTCTTTTTCCTTTCCTGGCCAACTCGGACTAAGCTCAACAATTTTGTTTATTTTTGATTCGCTCTCATGCGCTCATCTCCGCATGGGTATCTAGCTTCCTCCTTTGTGGTACACGGCCATTGCTTCAGACAATTTCGAACTGATCTCTGTCATGCATGGCACGTAAGTTGGCCGTTTGCATATCAAGCAAAACTTTTGTTCGCTTGTTTTGTTTTGTTTTGGTTTGGTTTGTCCTCTTTTTCTTCGCCCTGTTCCGAATCGCCTGAATTTGATGAAGGGCTTGACTACACTCACAGAGCCAATCTGCTTTCGGTAGCACGGTGATTCAGAGTGGCATGCAAGCTGCCACACTTATGATGAAGACCATCTTTCAACCTTTTCAAAACATCCACCCGCTGCTGATTGCCATCGCTTACAATGACAAAATGGCCTTGCAATTCTTATTCAACACTTTGAAATTCACTCTGGAAGAGGCTGACCGCCTTTGCCCTGGCGTAGGTTTAAAACGCTGTGCTCCGCTCCCTAGGTGTGCTGATGTCAACGCTAAAATCCTCGCGCCGTTTCTCAACTTGTGATCCTCCCGTTAGACCTTGGTGCGCGCCGCTCGCATGGCGGCCCATCACCCCGAATTGCTACGGTGGCTGATTGAAGCCAAGTTCCTTGCCTTGGATGTACGTGCTTGCGTTTGAGGGTGAGCAAGGCGGGTGGCACAGCATGTATGGCTCACCATTCTGGGACTTGACGGACAGGACACACTCGCCGCCACATGGGAAGCAGCCATTGATATGAACCAGGTTGGTGTCTCAAGTTGCGATGATCAGGCGCAAAGCTCGCAGAGACAAAATGGACTCGCGCCTTTCGCTGCCAAGTGCCAGTACCTTTTTTTTTTTTTTTTTTTTTTTTTTTTTTTTTTTTTTTTTTCCCCAATGCACTTTACCTCATTTCTTTTTGTTTGACCTTTATCGCTGAATGTGGGTGTGCTTGATGCTAGCCGGATACAATGGACGTGCTGATGGAATTTGGTCTAGTGCCTTTGATCCCACGTCGACCATGGCTTCATACTAGCCTCGTTATGATCGTGGTTGATCTTCCGATTGAAGACTCGTGTCGACTTGTTCAGAAAATGCTTCAAGTAGGCGTGCTGGTTGCTCTCAAGTGTAGTGTGCACAATTTTCTGCCCGCATGTACCACTATTGCTGACTATCTCGCTGCTTCTTGCTCTCTTCCTCTGTTAGATTTGCCCGAATGAAGATATTGCTTGGGAATTTTTGATGATGGCGGTTGCCACGGTCGACCGGTGGCAGATCGTCAACCTACTGCGCCGCCACAACGTACCATCCGACGTCTTGACCGACATGGGTTTGCTTTACCGTGCTGCTGAATTTGGCTCGGAGGCTGTCATCCGCGCCATAGTGGCTTGGCTCAGCTGCCAGTCAGCCTATGAGCTTCTTTTTGACCTCAGTAATTTGCAGGTCCAGGACACTGGTGACTGTCCACTTCATGCTGCCGCCCGTTTGGGGCACGAGGGCACCATCCGTGCGCTGCTTGAAGCCGGCGCCAGCCCATCGGTACGTCCCAAGCCCGGGCTTGCATGACTTTTTTTTTTGTCGGATCCCAGTTGACATTGTATCTCTGGTTGTCGATGATCCTTTCGTGTCGAAATAGGTTCACAATCATCAGGGCCAACTTCCCTATCAATGCGTGCCAGCGGATCATGTGCGACATGGACGGTTGCAGCGCCTATTGCGGAAGAACTCGCCCATGGCACCCAAACCCACTTTTAAATGTGAATTTTGAGCCTCGAGGTAGCAGTGTTTGGCCAAGCGCTTGAGGAATGTGGTTTGGCCTGCCGTAAATGCGCGCTTTTTCCGTGGTCCGGGCCATTATCGAACCGTCACCCGGCAAGGCAAAGCGAGAAGCGAGACGAGACAATTCATTATCAATTGTCAATGAAACCACATCGACAACTCTTGCCGACGAGCAGGTGATATCATTCACACGGCAAAATGACACAAGAGGCTGGCGTTGGGCGCCACCCATTGTCCAGTTGACAAAAACCCTAAACTTAAAACAGCTCGTGTGCCTTATTTTGGCCGGCGGTTTAAGATTTTGAATCGCCCCTTCATATGTGGGTTGTCGTTCCCTGCCGCTGCCCTCTTGTCCTTTTTGCTTGCGCGCCCCGCCTGAGCGAGCGATGCCGCTTCAGCCTCCGCAGCAGCTTCGCCCTCGGCCTCCTCGCGCACCGTTAGGTCGGCTAGTCGGTGCGAGCGTGCATGGTGAGGGTAGGCGCCTGATCGAGCCGATGGCGCGCTGTGGGTACGAAGTGGATGGTGACCATGATGAGGATGGGAACGTGATGACGGCTGGGTGGGAAAGGCGTGTGATCGAGAGTTGCTCGAGCCAGTGTCCAAATGCAGGCCATCCATGCTGCCCATTGCAGAGCCGGTCCCACCCAATGAAAAATTGACCTACCCATGGCACAAACACACAGCAAACAGTGTGAGACATATGTGCGCTCGTCTGCTCATCTGTGCAAGCAGGGCAGAAAAGCTTGCAACGCAAACTAGAAGTAGAACAAGATCGCACCCGAGGCTTTGGGCCGTGCGGCTTATCAAAGTGCTCGAGGTTGGAGGTCGAGAAGGACCGGCGCGGGACAGCGCTGTGAGCGTCCAAGCCTTGCATGGATTGGCTGGTCAGCAGAGTGCTAAGCCCATCTACACTACCATGGCCCGCGGCCAACTGTCGGGCAGAGCCGCGCTTGATTTCACGCGTGACAACCACCGTTTCAAGAGCACCATCCCCCTGGATCACTGCCGGGCGCGTCAAGGTGGTGGTCGTCACAATCACGTCATCCTCATCCTCGACGGTGAGATCTGTAGTGCTGCCGTGCTGCGAGCTGGCTGCCGACGCACCAACGCCTGGGCTTGCTGCCATTTGAAAGTACGCGGAAGAGAGCAAGTCGTGAACGATCATTTGCATCGCTTGGACAAAGGGGCAATGCTCGAAGCAAAAACCTTGGCGCAGCGCTCACCTTGGTTCCACTCCACATCACGAACATGCGGCCGTGATGATGGCTGGCGTTGCAGCGTGCGCTGTTGGTGCATACATCGAGCCCCCCAGCAAAAGGGTACAAAACTGTGAACATGAATTTTAACCCCCAAAACAAAGCAAAAAGGGAGTCTCCACTGTCTTTTGATACAAATTTGATGAACAAACCGTGACGGTGACGGTCGCATCAAATTTGTTCACAGGGAAGGTGGACTCCTTGACAAAGGCCATTGTGTTCAACAAACGGACGCCAGCGCGCGCTTGGCGCCAGGTCATGTGGTTGCGTGCCTGTGCGGGTTAGGGGTAAGCGAAATACACATGAGTTCATGTGCTCAATCAGGAATGATGGGCGCGCCATGAAGGTCGCCGCGAGCCAACCAAGTTGGAGTGAATGGCAAAGGGGTCGTAGGCCATAAAGTCTTCATAAGGTTCCCCGTCACCATCATCGTCCTCGTCACTGTCGTCGTCCGATTCATCCGCCGACCGCTTGAGAGACCGTGTGCGGCGCTTTTCGGCCTCTTTGAAATGCAGTAGCGCCCACTTCAGGGTACGCGGGCCAATCACCTGAGCCAAGACTAGCCAGAGCAAGGAAAGCCAAGTGAGGGAGGTGCGCTGCCGATAGAGGAAACAGGCCTGCAAAGGCCGGCTGTTGCCGTCGCCCATCGCTCGTCACCCGTTTGCCCGTTGAATAGCAGCAAAAATATTGTGGAACATACGAATCATAAACACGGTCATGGTGGCGAAGGATGGACCCCAACCCTCGGTGTGAAACTCGTCCTCGAGAAAAGTGGCGTACGCCATGCCAGCACCAGCTTGCATGATCATGGCAAGAAAAGCAAATTGGCCGTGGCGAGCCGGCTCGTTGGCCCACCAGCATCCCACGTAGCCGCCCACAAAGAGGCAGACGATTCGCACAACGAAGAGCAGCACGGCAGCCCCGACGACCTAACAAGGCAAGGCAAGGCCACCATGGTCAGCAGACAGTGAAGAGCAAAAGCGATGAATCGGCTCGCGACCGTGCTAGTCCAGGCGCAATCGAGTACTCACGTTGCCGAGAAGCATGAAATCAAAGGACATGCCGACGTAAGTAAAGAAGGTGGTAAACACATAAGGTGCAATGCTTTGAATCATTTCATGCAGACTCCACATGAGGCGCAGATCCTTTTTGTAATTGATGAGGGTGGCCGTCGCTGCGAGAGGTTGGCGGGGGATGCGAGATCAACAAAAAAACGTTGAGAACAAGAAGAAGAAGAAAATGAGGCGAGGTGCAGGAGCTGTCAAGCGCGACCAAGGAGGGCACTGGTTGGCATGGAAGCACACAACCGTAAACCGTACAAGGCAGCGTACCGGTCATGCAGGCGAGCGAATACTGAATGTGGATGGATGCGTGATCACGAAGGGCACGTTGAGCTTCGTAGAGGCCGTATGCCGCGGCCAAGAGCAATCCGCCGCGAAAGAGCTAAGGCCGACCACAGGGTCCACAACAGGGTTGCATGATTGAGCGTGCCAGAAGTTGCTGAGGTGCACCAAAACGGCAGCCTGGCCCCTCGCGGGATCCTAGCAGACTAAAAGAAACAAGCTCAATCCAGGAGACCAACCTGAAAGTTGCCGGCGAGGAAGCGGTCGTAGAGCAGGGGTTGCGTCCAACCACGAAAGATGCGCTGGCGGGCAAATTGATCGAGACGGTTGGCATCGAGGCGGGCGAGCGCATATAGAAAAGGCGTCATGGCCAAGCCAATGAGGACGGTGAGAATAAGTTCACCGATGACATAAAGGACAATGAGACCATTGTCGGGCCGGCCGTCATCTGTAAACACGCCAAAGGCGACGTGGACCACCACGGCGTAGAGGACGATGACGACGGCATCCTTGAGGAGCACGACTCCCAAAGCCATTTGCCCGTAGGGGCCCTTGGCCCGATGCTTGTTGATGATGGCGATTGTAGCCAAAGGAGAGCTTGCTACGGAGATGACCGCGCCCAGCAGGGCCACCGTTGCCTGAAGCATGACAGCCAGCCAGCGGGCCAAGGGTGGCATGTTCGCGTGAGGCTCATCGATGCTGTTGCATGCTTCGAATAATATCTCTTGTCGCAAGCATGGCGATACAAACAGTCGGAACGTGTCAAAAGCCAGACAGAAGAGCCCCAACACAGACTGACCTGTTGGCCCGGGGAGAGGCGATCCATGAAATCGGTCAGGGGGGCGGCAACAAAAGCCACAACGAAAAAGCCGACGAGACCGACAATGGTGGTGGCAGTTACAATGCGGAGAAGGCTGGGAAGGAATTGGTAGAGATGGGGAAGATAGAGCTCAGCGCCTGCAGTAAAGGCGATCAGGGCCAATGCGAGGCGATCAATAAAGCGCAGATCGTCAATCTCCGGTCGCGATAAGATGTGAAGGATGTCTGGACCAGCCAGGATGCCGGTGATGAGGTAGCCGGTGAGAGCCAGCATCTTGAGGTGCGAAGCCCACTGTCCGATGCGATAGGATGCCATGGAGAGCAGCAAGAAGATGAACAGGTAGCAGGAAGCGCAATCGGCGTGCTCATCGACGTAGGTATGCATGGTCGCGTTGGGCACAAACGAGGTGCTGCCCAGCTCGCTCGGCCCGACCGTGGTCTCCAGCAAAGCCGTCGTGGTGGCCATGTCCCTGGTTGAGCGGGCCAAACACGTTCCTTCAACTCCACAACGAGACCGTGGCTGACAGCGCCAAAAGCGGCCGCGATCCGGGATCCCAAGGCCAGCTGCGAGCCAGCGGGCGCGCAACTCGACCCCGTCGAGCCGATCCGATACTCGTGGAAGCAGAAAAACTACAACATCTATCATATATGCCACATCTATTACGTCTGTGATGATTATCTAGTCTGCATTAACTTGGATTTATGCTACATCAAGTTTCAGCATCGGGGCTTTCGAGGATCGTCGTCCTGCCCATAGGTTTGCGATAGTGTGCTCTCTATTACACTTTGAATATATGGGATATATTGTCAGACGCTTTATGGCCCTGTTACCAAGTGTTATTAGTTTCCCGACCCATTGTCAGGTTGATGGACAGACTGGATAACAGATGGTAGCAACATGTGTATCGATGTCAGATGTTTTGAAGAAAGGTTGCACCAGTGCTGCAAGAGCTTGGATATCTGCTGCATGTTTTATTAAGCTTTTCCCTATGGATTACCTTAAGCTTTGCAATCCTCTTCATCTTCATCAGTTTTCGCTGCATCTTCCTATTCTTCGTTTTTCGGTTGCCCAATTTCTTCTGCCGCTACTTCCTCCAAACTCACTGCACAAACTCCATATTACACACCCTTGACATCGTCATCTTCTTAACATTCTGCGTCAAGTTTCTGCTTTAGCCAGGTCCTTTTGGAGTTCAGTGGCTTTCAAGGGTTTATTTTTCTTCTTTTTGAAGGTGTGCTCACTGGCAAACGGCAGCGCCGCCGCCGCCGCCCGCTGCCTGCCTCTCCCGGCGCCGCTTCTTCCTTTACTGCCTCTTCCGCCCCCTTGTTCTCATCCGCTCAGTGATTTTTTCAAATGCACGATTAACCGTCCTCACGCGCCTCTTTGGGTCAACATGTTTGATCTTGGTGATGCTGCAGGTTTTTTTTTTCCTTTTCCCGCCCAGTACCCGTGACCATGTCTGGATTTATGAAGTCGTTTGAGGGCTTTGCGACCGATGCGGTCCATGCCGGTCAGGAGCCCGAGAACTTTAAGCACTGGCCTTGCGTGCCCCCGATCAGCCTTGCTACCACCTTCAAGCAGCCTACGCCCGGCGTGACGCAAGGCTACGAGTGTAAGTCTCCCCCACCATCCCGAAATTATTCGTCATACACCAGTCATACGCCGGGAGCCAAGGAGACTCACGACGCGATTGCCTTCGATTGCCTTCTGGGCCATTCGCCTCCTCTGTCCATAGACTCGCGTGGTGGCAACCCGACCCGTGCCGCTCTCGAGACCGCGTTTGCCTCCATCTGCGGTGGCAAGAAGGGTGAGTCTGCCCATGCTGCGTCGCTCACCAAGCCAACCGGCCCTGCCCACACCAGCCGACTCATTCCACCACTGGTCTGCTTCCTTCTTGCCAGCTTTTGTGTGGGCCTCGGGCTTGGCTGGTACCCAGGCCGTCCTGCAGCTGCTCAAGGCCGGTGACCACGTCCTTGCCTGCGACGATCTCTATGGCGGTACGCACTGCTTGCCTCGTTCTGTGTGATCCGTGCCCTGAAACCCAAAAGGCCGAAAGGGACCATACCCCTTCTGGCAGCATGCCGAGTCTGCAGTGCCACTGGGCTCAGCTCTGTTACTCCGACTCGCCATGTTGACGCGTTGCTCCCAAGGCTCGATTCTCACCTTTTTGACATTCATGACCAAACTCCGCCTTGCTCCGAATAGGCACCAACCGCATGCTGCGCCGCATTGCCGCGCCCCTGGGTCTCGAGTTTGACTTTTACCCCACCTCCGACCCCGAGGCGTTTGCTGCGCAGATCAAGCCCAACACCAAGCTTGTCTGGATCGAGTCCCCCACCAACCCCCTGCTCCAGGTGACCGACATTCGCGCCGTCGCCAAGCTGGTCAAGGCCAAGGGCTGCACCCTGGTCGTGGACAACACCTTCATGTCCGCCTACTTCCAGCGCCCCCTCGAGCTGGGCGCGGACATTGAGTTTGCTTCGGTCACCAAGTACTACAACGGCCACTCGGACGTTGTCATGGGCCTGACCGTGACCAAGGATGAGGCCCTGGCCGAGCGCCTCCAATTCATCCAGTTTGCTGCCGGCGCCGTCCCCAGCCCCTTTGACTGCTACCTCGTCAACCGTGGCCTCAAGACCCTCCACCTGCGCATGGAGGCCCATGCCAAGAACGCCATGGCCGTGGCCCGCTACCTCGAGGCCCACCCCAAGGTGACCCAGGTCATGTACCCGGGCCTCCCCAGCCACCCCAACCACGAGGTGGCCAAGAGCCAGGCCACTGGCTTCAGCGGCATGGTCGCCTTCCGCATCCGCGGTGACCTCAAGGCCTCGGAAACCTTCCTCAAGACGGTCAAGGTCTTCACCCTGGCCGAGAGCCTGGGTGCCGTCGAGTCGCTGGCCGAGCTGCCCGCCATCATGACCCACGCCTCCGTCCCTGCGGAGCAGCGTGCCGAGCTTGGCATTAGCGACTCCCTCATCCGCCTCAGCGTTGGTGTGGAGGCCACTCGCGACATTCTCAAGGACCTCGAACAGGCCCTCGATGCCGCCGTCCCCACGCGTGAGGCCACGCCCAGTGTTGCCGACTTTGAGCACATTCTTGCCGCACACCGCAGCGACGAGGCCGCCCCCGCCCCCGTCACCACCTCTGCCGTTTCCGCCCCGGCCCCGGCCAGCCAGCCGGACGCTCCTGCCACCGCTGCCACCGCCAACCGCCCCTCGGCCGGCCACCACATCACGGCCAGCGAGCTGGTGGCTAGCCCCCGCCGCGCCGGTGCTGCTCGCATGCGCGAGTCCTCCATCTTTGACAAGCCCGAGCCCACTGAAGCCCGGCCTCAGTCTCGCGGCCGCGCTCCCCCTGGTGGCGCCTCCAGCTTCACCTTTGGTTAATATAAATTAGCCCCGATACACGTGTGTACGCAACTAGGCGCGCGTCCATTCGTGCCGCCCTCCCTCTCCCAGAGTAACGCACCTTTTCGTGAGGCGTTCCCAGTGTTGTTCTCTGCCCGACTGGTCTTACGTGCCCCGATCCCTCGTCATCCTTTTGCTTTGTTTTTCCCAATTTTATGTTTGTTTGCTGTTCCAGTGAGCATGCACTTGGATGCCGCGATGGACGGTCAATTCACCTTTTTTGTCCAATAAGCCCCAAGTTTGAAATGCAGTTTGGCGGATCCTCTCAGCGGGTGCTCTCGTCACTGCGGTTGTGTCCTTGTACAAACATAAGCTCGATACGACTACCGGTCATGAACAAGCAATGCGATTGACACAAGCTCGATTGTGACTTTGGGAAGTGCAGAGATCGGTGATGCAATGCTGCGCTTTGTTTTTGATCGCGCGGCTTGTTGCGGATGTTTACATGTGTGGCAGCAGCTCGCGCTTCCGTTTTGATGCTGCTTGAATATTGACGTGTCTGTTCAGATGTGCCCAGCGCTCGACCATGAGATCCGTGACAATGAGATGTACTTGGGAGGAAGCGATTGCATGAGATCAGGAGACGCGTGGCTGCATTTTGAAACGCAATCCTGGCATTTTTTTTCTTCTTCTGCTTGCACAGCAGCAATCCTGCGTCTTGTGTCAGTGGCAGTCTTTTTATGGGGTCAAACCCTTTGACAACCCGTCCACGCGCGCAAGTGGTCATGCAAGTGGTCATGCATGTGTCGCTACTTTTGTGTGCTTACATTTTCGACTTGCATTTTCTTCTGCTTGCATCTTTCATCTTCTGCTTGCTTCATCTGCATTTAATTTTTCTTGGTTCGACATCGATCGTGAGATCAGTCAGCGGTGGCGTTCTCAGTCATTGTGGCATCGCATAAGGGCCCTTGCTTTTGCTTGCTCGTTGGCAATACGGCGATTATCTGGTCAGGCGGATGTCTTGTGGCGACTACCACAACGTTTGGTTCAGAGCACCACTGCCACTGGTGTAAGCGCCACTGATCTCACAGCGTGCGCTGGGCAAAAACCAAGAACGCGTCACTCTGCAATTGTTAGCCAGAACTGTTGACCAAAGGTGAGTTGGTTGGCGCATCAGGAGGGAATAGCAAGATTCACGGACTCGCTGCCGTTTTGACAAGCAGTCCGACATTGTGTATTGTCAGGCGATTTACATGACATCGTTTAACGACGATTTGATAGATACCATGAGTCAGAATAGCGATGGAGTGTTGCTGTTTCATGCTTGTTGGGCTTCAGAACCACAACAAGCGCTGCGGTTGTTGAACAATTGGGATCGACCACGTATTCAAGCTGCTGCCACGTTCGAAGCGGTATGTCGGCTGGGTATTGATTACGCTTACGTTGAATAAGATAACGTCCCCTGATTTGCTGTCTTGCTGGTGATGGTCATCGGAACACAGAATGGCTATAAAGCACTGCACGGTGCCTGCGAAAAAGGCCATGCCGAGGTGGTGGGGAGACTGCTGGAGTGCGGTGTTGACGCCAATGTCAAGGACAGCAATGTCAGTATCTCCTCCTTCCCGCTCGTACAATTTGGGTGCACGTGTAACGCAATGTCATGATGATCCTGTACCTACACAATGGTGACGCGGTGGTGCATCTCGCAGCAATGCGAAACACCTCTGCACAGGGCCTGCATGAACGGTCATGTAGAGCTGGTGGGGATGCTGTTGAAGCATGACGCTGATCAAGATGCCAAGGACCACGTCAGTAACTCCCGATTTGCCTTGATGATGGTACATGTGTGACACGTGATACTGCTGTTCGTCATGGTGATGTATGTAACAATGGTGATGTATGTAACAACCCACCACAGAATGGCTGTACACCACTGCACGGTGCCTGCTTTGGGAATCATGTGGAGGTGGTGAAGATTCTATTGAATCACGGCGTGGATATGGAAGCCAAGGACTGCAATGTCAGTACCTCCCTTTCCCCCGTTTGCCGTCTCCCTATAATGACACGCTGCATCGCACTGATCCTACAACCTGTACGTGCATGTGATGCATCACAGCATGGTTATACACCACTGCACGTTGCCTGTATGAGGGGTCATATGGACGTGGTAGGAATGTTGTTAAATCGCGACGCTGGTGCTGAAGCCAAGGACAACGTTAGTAGCTCGCTCCTTCCCCTCCCCCTATGATGGCACACCCGTTGTAACACATGACGCTGCTGTGCAACTACGTATTTGTGATGCATTGTCCCACAGAACGGTGAAACACCACTACACAAGGCCTGCAACGAGGGCCATTACAAAATAGTGGAGACACTGTTGCGGCACAACGTGGATGTTAATGCCAAGACCAACGTCAGTACCTCTCTCGACACTGCCCCCCATGATGGTACACACCTGTACCATAGCTTGATGTGACTGTACATATCGGTGATGCATCATCTTATGCAGAATGGCTACACAGCACTGCACGCTGCCTGCATTAAAGGTCATGTCAAGGTGGTGGAGATGCTGTTGAATCGCGGCGTTGATGCGAACACTAAGAGCCACGTCAGTATCCACTCCGCAGTCCCCGACCCTACACACCCTCAACCCCACAACCGCCCCCCCCCCACACACACCACCCTGCTACGATGGTGCCCTGTAACACAGAATGCTGCTGTTCCTGTATGTGATGGTGATGCATCAACCCACAGAATGGCTGTGCGCCACTGCACGATGCTTGCTTTCAGGGCCATGCGGAGGTGGTGGAGATGTTATTGAATCAAGAAGACGTAGACACGGGAGCCAAGGAGAGCGATGTCAGTACCTCCTTCTTTCTTTCCCTCCTATGCCAGTACTCGGCAACACAAACTGATCCCGTACCTGAACGTGGTTGTGATGCATTAATCCATAGTATGGCTTCACACCACTGCACGGTGCCTGCGCTAAGGGCGATGTGGACGTGGTGGAGATGCTGTTGAAGCACGGTGCTGATACCACAGCTCAGAACAACGTCAGTGCCTCTCTTCTCTCCCTCTCCCTATGACTGGTCCCGCTGCTCCTGTCTGCCCTCTCTGCTCGTTTCCCTTCTACACCCTACTTGCCGTGCCATCATTCAGCCATCCTCCTCGTTTCGTGCACATGTGTGGCCGCCTGTTTGGTTTCTTTCTGCAACTCCTGCCCATGCTACCTGTGCCCCTCGCTTGCCAGCTCTGCTTTCCTGTCTGCGCTTCCCCATTTTTCACCAGGGGCCTGTTGCTTTATACCGGCCATAACCCACGCCCTCACCGTCTTGCGTCTGCCTTCCGCATATTTAAGCGGCCTCCAGCCGTCATCGCTGCCTTCTCGACACCCCCACATTTTTTGCTTCATCCTTTGCTTTTCCAAGCATCCCCGCCTGTGTCCATCCTGCTTGCTGCACGAACACGCATCTTGCTTGCCGAGCGGCACTTGCAAGCTCTGGAACACTGCTGGCTTTGCTGTTTCTATGGTCTAAGAATACAAACACGCGACACCAACCCAGCATGGTTATTCACCTCATGTTCCGATCAATTTACTGTGGCATATTTTTTAGTTTTGCGACACACCGCTTGAACAGGGACGTCAGTACGGGTATGGCAGCAAGCTGGAGCCCGTGTTTGCTGCCCACGAGGCTCGCCTATCACAACCACCCGCACCCCTCACTCCGCCCACACCTGTACTTCCGCCCGCACCCCTCACTCCGCCCACGCCGGCACCGCCTTCTGCCTGGCTGCCGCCTCTGCCCACTACCTCCACCCTCGAGGTGAGCCTGCTCCCCTGTCATGTTTTCCCCAATGCTTTTACTACCTCAATCCTCACCGCCTCACCCAAACTAATCAATATCATTGGAACCACACAACACTTACATGTTAATTAGACTACGGCCTCAGTTGTGGTGGCGGTGGACACCTGGCTCAGGCCACTCCTGCCGGAGCGCACCACCAGCCATCCCCTCCCCCACCTCGATGCATTTATCAGCGGTGCCGCCAAACAAAACCCCGATCTTGCAATGGCGGTTGCGGATATCCAGAGGACCATCGATGAAGCGCCACCAGAGTTTCCTGTCATGGACTGGGCTGCTTTCCAGGCGACCACCACCCAGGCCCTCGGCGCGCTCGATCAGGCACTGGCAGTGCCCAAAGCGTTGAACGGCCGATTGGGTCAATTGGACCCCAACACTAACAAACTAAAATCAGCACTGCAAGAGCTGCTCGATGTCACTGCTGGGTTTGAGCTGCAACCGGTGCTTCTCGAGCTTCAGACCGTGCTGGCAGCGTGCCCCGCTCCACCCACCACGCTGACAATGGCACCCGAAACGCCGCCCGCCAACCTCGGTGCAGCCCTGGATAAAGTCGCCATGCTACGCGATGTGGAAACCAAGCGCATAGAACTGTTCACCAACGCCGACAGCAACCTCCAGCAGCTGGTGTTGGCGCTGATTACTGCCCTGCGTGCCGTGGCAAGAGCGGGAACCATCGACACGGACCATCGCGTCGATACACTCGAGCAGAGTGCGCAAGGCTTGGATTTGAGTGCACCACCTCCAGCCGAGGCATTGCCCGAGGCCTGGGAGCAGCTGTGCCAGGCCCATGAACACCTCAGCTCGCCCAAAGAGAATGGGCTGGAGCAGCTCGCAAACTGGAGAGCAGAACATGACTATGAGCATCAGGACTGGTACCTGGCGTTTGTGCTGCACGAGGCACAAACCCTGTTGCAGCAGTTGCAAGACATGATCGACTGGCAAGCCACGACGCTGTCCGTGCTAACTTCGTGCAAAATCTATGCGGATGGTATAACACAGAACACAGATGCCCGAGCCGTGCCTACACACGAGGAGGTGGCTGAGCTACAGGAACAAATTCAGGCAACCACGGCAGTCTTGTCCTTTGCTCCAGATGCCGTGCGCACTGGCCTTCAAGCTGACTTGGATGCTAAGAAAGAGCGTCTAGTCATTTTGCAGCAACAACTATCGGATCAAACACAGGTAGACCAGGTGGTGGCACTGGCAGAGCTACTACACCTTCACTTCCCAGCTCTGCTGGTCTTTTTGCACCCTGAACAGAGCACGATGGGAGCGCGCCTCCGCACAGTGCTTGGCCCCGACCTTCCAGCCAGTCTGATCTTGGAGGCCATGACCGAAGTGGACCGCACGTTGTCGCTCTCCAGCCTGGGTCAGCTTGAGCTTCATTACAACCAAAATCACAAGGTGTATAAAGCCCGCGCCACGCTACCAGATTCAGGGGAACAAGATTTGGCCGTCAAGGAGTATGTTTTTGCTCGGCAACACAAACAAGATCAGTGCCGTACGTTTCTCCGTGAACTCCGCGCCATGCGCCAGCTTGAGCACCCACACATCATTCCGGTCCTCGGTGCGCTTGTGGACGTGCATGATGGCCACCCGAGCGCCTACCTGGTGCAGCCGTGGTGTACGCAAGGGGATCTGCAGCAGTGGCTCGGCAAGGCGCGCCACATGGCCACCTCAACCGTGATAGCAGGACTCATGACGCAGCTGCGCACCGCCCTGGCGTTTATGCATAGCAAGGGCTTGGTGCATCGGGATGTCAAGCTGAGCAACGTCATGTTAGACGGCTCGGAGGACCAGCCCATCGTGCGGCTGGGCGATTTTGACATCGCCAAGGCCGCCGCTGAAGCCACCATGCTACCATGCACGGCCACTGCATCGTCGGGTACGGCGGGCTTTATGGCACCCGAAGTGCTATTTGGCCAGGGTCGAGTGGGGGCGCGCCCGGCACAGGATGCCTTTTCCTTTGGCTGTGTTGTCTACAATACCTACATGTTCCCACAAATGGTGCCACCTGCTCAGTCACGGGGTGATGAGGTCGTGGATCAATGCACATGGAATTTACCAGCGAGAGATGGTGTCTGCAGCTTCCCGCATCTGGCTGCTGAGGTCAGTGATGTATTTTTGGCTGGATCAGGCAAGGCCAGCTCATTCTTAGCTCATAAAACTTTTTCCATCGCAGATATGCGATTCGACGAGTGATTTGTACAAGGAAACGCGCGCCTTGCTTGCAACAGATCCGAAACAACGGCCGAGCCTGTTGAGCGGCCGGCAGATGGCAGAACGACCTGTCGCCGCCCATGCCGGGCCAGCAATTGAAGTTTTGCGCAATTCACCCGAGCTTATCCCAGAGGTGCGTTCGTTGTTGATGCAATGCTTACCTCGACATGAAGACTGATTTGGATGTACCGTGCAACTAGGTTGCTGAGCTGTTGAAGCAGCTGAGCATTGACGGGCAAGGGCCAGCTAACATTCAGGTGCAGCGGGTAGAGCGCGTGCACAACCCCGTGCTGTGGGAACGCTACAGCGCCAAGCGACGGGAGATGCTGCACGGCATTGCAAACCAGGAGCATTGCACGCAGCTTCAAACGGCCACAGTAGATGCGCTTTCGGGCTGTCCAGCCTTGCTTCGCGATGCATCCTGTCAAGAGCGCCTGCTGCTCCACGGCATCTCCCCTGGCTCAATGTTGCGTGACAAGATTGTGCGCTTGGGCCCCGACCTTCGCTTTGCGGGTAGCAAAGCCGGCCACCGATTTGGTTTTGGTGTCTACTTGGCGGACCATCCCGGCAAGGTGTGATTTTTGAGCGGGCGTACTGTGTTGCTGTCGCTACTGCATATTCTCATGAGCATTTAACATGATGTAGAGCCATCGATATACTGAGCCGCCGAATGTTCCGAATCAGCTTGGCCCGAACGATGAGCGGACGCTCTTAATCACACGAGCACTGTTGGGCCATGCCTTTGTTCATCACTCGCCTCCGTCCGGTGCACTGGCCCCTCCGCTCTTGCTACATGCACCCGACAATGAGCGGTGCGTTGGGCAATAAGCGGTTGTTTTGCGTGCTAGAGAGTGCCTTGGTTGTTTATTGACCCGCCTGCTGTGTCTCCATCACTTCTTTAGATATGACTCGGTGATTGCCACGCCGCCGGGGGAATGTCACGAGGTCATTTTGTTTGACAATACGCAAATCTATCCTGAACTGGTGGTCTACTACACGGCCGATTAGAACGCGTCGTGCTGTTGACTTGGTCCTGGGGCTTGTTTCCTGTTTGCTTGTTAGGTGTTGCTTGTCGTGCGCCAAGGGCGTGGATGATGAATCGATATACATGATAAGGGCGAAGTGTCAGCTTTCATCAAGATGATCTGCAATCCCAAGTCGTGTGACGGGTCATTGGTGGGTTGAGCTGTGCTTTTGTGCATGTATTAACTTGGTACGGCTGCTGGTCGTGAAAGGGGAGCAATGCAATTGAAAGAAGCTCATTTAGATAGCAACCGTGAAGCCAGAGCGCATGGTCGAACTGGGCCACAACACCCCGTCAGCACTACTTGAATCGGGCATGCACGAGCTGTTCTGGACGGCCTACGAGCAGCTATCGGATCAGGGCTTGGCCGCCGCTGCTGTGACGCACCTGTTTGACGACAATGAAGCGCAATATCAGCATCGCCCAATGCGGCAAGTAAAGACGCAAAACGCTAGCAGGTACCTGAGCCTTGGACCACGCCTGGTTCAATTTTTGCTGCGGTTGGAAGCCATGCCAGCCCCCGACCTGTCGAGCTTTCGGGGCCAGGTGCTTGCCAGCCGTGGCCCTAACAATCTTCTGTCCTTGGTCTTCTGAGCATCGCTGCCTGATTATGGGCATGGGACGAGTTGGAAGAAACGCAACGCAGGCTGGCCAATGCGTTGTCAAAATAAGCTTTCAATTCTGGAGTCATCTTGCCATCAGCCCCGAAGAACAAAGGTGGACACATTTGGCTATTATTGCGGCACGTCATGGGTTCTTGGGGTGCCTGGCAACGTTCTTATGCTTCAAGCGTTTGGTGGCTTGATGGCAAGTTCAGCATTGCCGTGGTTGGGGTTTTGATTGACCGTGTCACTGCTCAAATTGCTAGTGCCCTCTCAGGCAGCTGTGATGAATGTTATGAAGCCTGCGCGCAACCTCCACGACCATATGACTGCCACATGCCCCGACCTCAAGGAATCTGCCTGTCGCCATGAAGCTTGATGCCTGGTGCAGCTCATCGTAGCCAGAGGATCGGCTTTGACGATCAGTTTGTCGGGCTGATGCGGGGTTTCAGCGCCGACGTTTGAGGAAAGGGTTGAACAGGCGGCACACCTGCCGCCGGCGAATCATGCGATAAAGACCATTGACGTTTGCAAACCGCTCGAGTTCAACGGTGGTCACTGCGCCCACTGCGCGGACTTGCGTCGTCGCCGATTGGCCTTGGCTTGACGATCCATCTGTTGGTATGACACCATTCGACACAGTCACGGCACGCCTGTGGTGGGGGCGGCTAAGAAGGAGCACAGCACGTTGAGGCGCTGCTGAAAGCGTTCTGGCTGCGCTGGTGTGGAGCGTCCACGCAAGAGACGCTGAACACGAGCCAGCTCGCGTGCCACAAAGGTGGGGCCCTGCGCCGCCAGTCGCGTCAGAATTTGACGGTAGACAATGGCTTGCGGTGACTGCACGGTGGATTCATCCAGGGTCTCCAGCTCCGCCAGTGCAGCTATGGGACTGAGAATGCCCTGCGCAACACGCTTTGCGAGCTCATCAAGGGGCTGGATACAACCTGGCAGGGCGAGCCACTGCGCTGTGCCCGCCTGCACAAGGCGCAGCAATGCTTCCACCGACACGTCGTCCGTCAGATTCAAAGGGGGGCGGCTTCCCTTTGGCAACACATAAAAGCTGGGGAATGCCTCGGTGTTGAGCTGGAAGCGTTGGACCAACCGGTTCACGTTTCGATTCATGTCGGCGTCATTTGGGCCGACCCCTGCCCCGCGCACACAAGTTTGAGGCGCATGAGCTGAGACTTTCAAAATAAATGTACTCTGTGGGTTGTCCCTCTGAGGAACCAAGGCTGAACGAAGGGGCTAATTGCGCGTACGCACCATGCGCAAAGGACACTTGAGCCACCAACACGGAGGTTGGAGCCAGCTGTATGGCTACGGTTCGAAACGCATCCTCAAGCTCCCCATGCGAATACTACCATTGCCGCCACACAGTCGGTAGACCATTTGAGCAGACCTGCCCTCCAATGTCGATATGGGAAAGTGCAACAGCAGGCCTACCGCCCAGTCAAACTTGACCAGTACGTCCACATCCGCCCCGACCACCTAAAAACGCGAGGGCTGGTCAGACAGAAGGCGATCCAGAGATGGCTGACAAGAGGCAGGTAGACCGTATCCATGGCCGACAGGCAGCTCCCCTCACCTTGTCAAAAGTATGCTCATCCAAGTTGATGACCCCTGGCGGCGTGATGCCCCCAGCCAAGGCCACCGTGCCCAACTCTCTCTCCTCCCAACCATGCACCATCCCCAAATTCACCACCAACAGCGGCACCGCCACCATCACCATCACCAACAGCGGCCCCAGCGGCCCCAGCAGCCAAGAAGGCCCTCGCACCGCCATCGTACACAAACAAGCTCGTAAGAGATACTGTGATAATTGTTACACTTTATATTAAACGCTGTGTGATATTTATCACACTTTTATACGTGTTTGCTGGTAAGAGAACAAAAAGGGTCTGTTCTACACGTGCTCACTTTGTATGACGTGTGTCTCTCTTCTCTATCTCCCTCTCTATCTCTATCTCTCTCTCTCTCTCTCTTCTATCTTCTCTCTCTCTCTCTCTCTCTCTCTTTCGCGCAGTTTCTGCCTTTTCCGTCCTCTACCGCCTACCGCCGGGCCAGGAGGAGACCAGCTTCTTTCCCGAGTGTTCTGCCCACTTCTGTTCGTGTGCATTTGCTTCCTTCTCTTCTCACACGTAGGTCATGGCGACCGAAGCCCCAACGACCGCCGAGACGGCGCCCGAGGGCGCGGGCGTGGTGGCGCCGACCGAGACCGTTGATCAGTATGTCGGGGTGGATCTCGGAACCAGCGGGTATCGACTCTCGACGATGCACGAGAATGGCAGCGTCGACCTCCTTGTCAACAACCTCTCCGCTCGCACCACCCCCTTTGTCGGTACGTCTTGTCGAGGCCTCGCCACAGCGCCGTCGTCGTCGTGCCCCCTGACCCTCACGGACCGCCTGCCTGCCTTGGCGATGGGCTTGCGCAGTTGGCTTTAAGAACGATTCGCGTTTGTTTGGCAATGCTGCCGCCGACTCGGCCTCAACCAACTCTCGCAACACCATCACCGACCTGCTGACGCGCGCCTCCGCCTCCGATCAGGACCAGGCCACCATCGAGGTGGAATACGAATGGGATGGCCAGACTCGCCATCAGTTTGACATCACCCAGGCTCTCCTCTTCGCCTTTGAAGAGGTCACGCGCCGCGCTGCCGAGCTGCGCCAGCGCGCACAGGCCGCTGCCCAGAGCCATCAAAGCGTTGTTCAGCACATTTGCCTGGCCCTGCCCACCGCCAGCCCAGAGCTGCATAACCGCGTGCAGACAGCCGTTCGGCTCGCCCAGCACCTCCAGGAGGGGGCTCAGCCGTGCCAGGTCCATCTGAGCACTGCCAGCCAAGCGCTTCTGGCGGCTTATTGCCACCGCTACAAGCTCACCATCGATGCCCCCCAAGAGGCTGCCCCGGCAACTGATAACGACGCCGAGAGCGCAGACACCGTGGCCGCGCCCGCTCCGGCCAGCGAAGATGAGCCAGCTGCTTCCGTGGTCGCCGTGGTGGATGTGGGACAGGGCTTTGCCAACGCGATCCTAATTCAACGCACGGCCGACACGGCCAAGCTCCTGGCGGCCACCTCGGCCACGTTTGGTTGCCAAACCCTCGATGAAGCCTGGTTCAACACCCTCAGCCAGGACATCACGGCCAAGTACAAGGAACCTGTGCCGCGCGACTCGCGCAACGGCCTCCGCTTGCTGGACGCCTGCTGCCGAGCACGAACCGTGCTCAGCGCCAACAATTCGACCGATATCGTCCTTGAATGCTTTGGCGAGCGCGAGTGCGATGTGGCCTTAAAGGTCCAACGCGATGGTTTCAACGCCGCCTGCGCTGATCGCATGGCCCCCTTGGCCGCCATTCTGGAAGAACTCCTCTCTTCTGCCAACCTCAGTGCAGCCGACATTGAGGGTGTCGAACTGGTCGGTGGCGGCACCTGTGTACCCCTTGTCCAAAGCACCATCGAGAGCGTTTTGGGTGAAGGCAAGCTACGCACCACGCTTGACCGTAGCCATGCCGTGGCCATTGGTACCGCTGTCCTGGCCTCCTGGAAGGCTGGTGATAATACTGAAGCACCAGACACCACTGCAGCAGCCGAACTTCAGAGCCACGAACAAGCCTGGCTCGAGGCCGAGCAGCGCATGCGTGAGCAGGACGCCAACCTGCGCGCAATTGGGGAGGCTCGCAATCACCTCGAGGCCTTTCTATTTGCCACCCGTCAGCGCCGAGATGGACCCTTTGGAGACAAGTTCAACGCCGACGCCACTCTTCCACTCTTGGACTCGACTGAAGACTGGCTCTGGAGGTGCGAATCGCCCACCCGCCTTGTTTGTACGTGCGCCGGTCCTCATTCTTTTTTTTTTTTTTTTTTTTTTTTTTTTTTTTTTTTTTTTTTGCGTGCATCTGTGTAGCGAGGAAGCCGAGGGCGCCACTTCGCCCGACGTTTACACTGCGCGTCAGACCCAGCTGGAGGAAGAGGTGCGTTTGTCTTTGAACCGAGGACCATGGCGCACAATCCCGGTGCCTCACTCGTCTGTCTTGAACCGACATTGAATCTAGGTGCAAAAACTTAATGCAGAGTATTTTGCTGCCGTTGCCGCAGCCGAGGCAGAAAAGGCGGCCAAGGAGGCGGCTGAACGGGCACAATGGGAAGCCGAGGCAGCAGCGCAGGGCGAGAGCGGCGATGATGCTTTGAAGCACGATACGAGAAAGCTGAAAAAGGCCGACCGCATGCGCCTCGTCCTCAGGAACAAAGACGAGGCAGCCGAGCTGTACAAGGGTGGCAACTACGCCCATGCCATGGCCCGTTA
The DNA here is from genome assembly GCF_000002865.3 of Monosiga brevicollis MX1. Classification (NCBI taxonomy): domain Eukaryota; class Choanoflagellata; order Craspedida; family Salpingoecidae; genus Monosiga; species Monosiga brevicollis. The sequence continues at coordinate 77,669 of NW_001865079.1, forward strand.
TCAAAAGGCCCTCTTGCACTGTGATCAGTTTTTCGACCTCAGCGATGAGGATAAGGCCGAGGTGGCCACCCTCAAGGTACAAAGAAGTCGTGTCGCAGCACGCTGATGGAACTTTGTGACCCTGCCATGCCACTCATCCTGCTTTGGTGTGTCTTTGATTTTTTGGCCTTTGCTTTTGCCAGGCCACGCTGTACTTGAACATTGCCATGTGCAACAGCCAACAATCATCGTGGAAAAAGGCCAAAGCCAATTGCGAGACGAGCCTGGAGCTCAACCCGCAAAATCACAAGGCCTACTACCGTTTGGCCGTGGTGTATGAGAATTTGAAGGACTATCAGGAGGCACTCAAGGCCGTGGGCAAGGGTCTGGCCCTGGAACCCGAGAACGAGGCGCTGACCAAGCTTGAGACGCGCCTCAAAGCTAAGGAGGCCAAGGCGCGTGCTCAAGAAAAGAAGATGTATGCCAAGATGTTTGGCTAACTTGAGTGCATGGCCCAGGGGACTGTAGAACGTGCGGGCACTGCCACAGCTGGAGCAACGGCACACAAATGCACACACGTGTCAAGTAGTGAGTCAATTGACTGATCAGATCACGCCGATGCCTTGCAATCACACGCAGCGCATTGCTGACACTATTGAAGACCGCATCAGAGAATTGACAGAGCAGGACGGGTTCAAAACGAAAACAGGCAAAAAAAAAAAAATCAAAAACCAAAGGAAGAACAACAACCGCCAGCAAGAGGACAAGGCAAAGAAAGAAAACAGGAAAGACAGTGCAGGGTAAACACGCGAAATCAGCACAAACAGACGATCAATAGAAAATCCTGCCCAGGAGAATTCTAGGCAGCGAGGACGCCACAAGGCGGCGCCACGGAATAGGGCCCCGGGCCTATAGATTTGTTTACTTGAGGAGCGGCTGGCGATCCGAGGCGCTGTAAGCGGGGGGCGCCGTTGCGACGGGCTGAGCACCGTAAGGACCAGGGGCGGCAGCACCCAGGGCCGAAGGGCCACGGGCCATGGGAGCACCGTAGTCAGCGGCGGTGGCGTGCAGGTTGAGCTCGTGGTCGACCTGAGCCTGCATGCAGGCCTGAGTGAGGCAGTAGACGACATCGGCGATAAAGTCAATGAGCTTGGCCAAGTGGATCAAGTCACGATGGAAAATGGCCGCAATGTGGCACAGGCAAGAGCTAGAGGAAGAGCAAGTCGTGGGCATGAGTACGGTAACCGTGACAAACAAAACAAGCCCTTGGGTTTGGTGCCAGGTGCCTCGCGGGAAATAATGCAGGAGACGCACAGCAGCTGCATGCAGTTGTTGAAGCGGATGAGGCGATTATCGCAGGGATCGGTGACAATCTGACGCTCATCCTGGACGTAGATGCGCGTTGCCGAGATGGCGCAATTCTCGCAGCACACGACCTGCGTTCACCACACATGTGGATGCACGCGTGGAGCAGACCAATCAGGTGAAAGAAAATCAAAAGACGCAGCCATGGTTCAGAGAAAGGATGGGGAATATTGATAATGAGTCAAAATCAAAGAGGGGTGGCGCACCTCCAGAAACAGGCACAAGTTGGGGCAATCCTCTTGGCCCGGGCAGCAAGTGCTCGTGATGCTGGGACAGATGTAGCCCTGGCAGCACCTGAATGACAGCAAGCAGACCGCAATGCCAAGAGGTTAGGATCGGCGGGGCATGGGGCCTGACCAATCTTGTGTAGATTCCATGTCAAGAAAAGGGGAGAGGGCCAAGGGATTTCGTACTTGTAGCGGGTCATGTCGTAGTTGAGGGCCCGGCGACGCAGGTGGAAGGACATGCAAGGTGCGCAGAACATGGAGAGCAGGCAGCCACCGGGGTTGTCGCAGCACGAATGCATCATGCTGGTCTCCCATTGCCGTGCCTAAGCGCCAAGTACATGAAACACACGATCGCGCAAATGCGATACAACGGGAACGGAGGTGAGAGCGCTTGCGGCGCTCAGAACATCACCACCCTACCCCACGGGCAACACACAAACCTGGAGGTGGATACGAGGATCATCCTCATGCGGCGCGCCATCGCACAGAACGTTGCCCTAGACCACGCCAAACACACACACACACACACACACACACACACACACACACACACACACCATGAGTATCTTGCGATCCAAGGCCTCATCCTCGTTTCCGGACGCAAAGTGTCCCGCACACACACACACACACACTGGTCCGATCTCCAACCCCCACACACCTTTCCCAAAACACACACACACACACACACACACACATCAACCCTGCACCAACGCTTTCTCAAGACACAACCCCCAACCCTCGACCCCGAAATCCACCAGCCTGTGCCATCGCAAACCCAAGAAGAGCACCAGGCGATTGCCCCCCCCCCCCCCCCCCGGGA
>NW_001865079.1:80109-152027 GCF_000002865.3 Monosiga brevicollis MX1
TGCAAACCCAAGAAGGGCCCCGGGGGATTGCCCCCCCCCCCCCCCCCCGGTACACCCGGACGTACCATGATGCCGGTGTCGGTCAAATCGAAAAGAAATTGAACGTCAGCGCACACACATGTGCTTTTATAAAAGAGATCGCGTGTGGGTGCTGGTGGCGTTCTCTTAAATTTTCTCTCAAAGTGTCTCTCTCTCTGTTTCTCTCTGAATTCGCACTTTTATCGCTCTCTCTTTTGCCTTCAGCTCCCTCTCCCTCTTAAAACTTTCTCCAAGCACAACCTCTCTCTCTTTCTCCAGACATACGTATCAGCAACTTTATCTGACAATCCAATGAAGACAACAACTTGTCAAAATCTCTATAAATTTGCTTCGACTTATACAGACCAAAACCATTGAGAATCGTGCATATTTTGAGTATGCTCACTACGTTCGCCGGCATTTTTCTCGTGCGCCGGCTGCGGACTTTTTTCGAAAAAAAAAAAAAAAAGTGGCAGCGCAGAGTTTTGTTTTTTTTTTCCAGAACGGCAGAACGATCATGTGGTGGTGGGTAACGGAGATGGCCTGGGGGTTTGATCAGCAGCTGCCAGCGCTGATGGCAGCTGGGTATGCGTTGGGTAAGTGGTGCCGCAATTGTGCAAGTTGTATAGGTGGCTGTCGTTTTTGGCAAAATGGCTCCAACACACCAGTCGTACACTTTGCTTGACACTTTGGGTCGACTGTTCCCTGTTTGGTAGCTGGCTGGACCGTTTGGCGCGGCTATCGGTCCGCCCCTGCCATGGCGGCGCTAGGAGCCGCCACCGCTGCTTGGCCCGAGGTACGCTGACTTTGGACCGCCAGCCGTGAACCTGCTGCTCGCGCGCACTGACAACAACGCCGCGTGCTTGCACGTGTATGCGCTCGACTTTGGCAGGCCGGACTAACCATCTACCTGGGTGCTGCAATCTTGCATGCGCTCTTCGTGCTCTACATCTGGCCAATGCCACGCCTGCCAGACCCAGAGGGGCCCCACCAACACCAGCAGTGCACCCTCACCTTTGTCCCCGGTCCTGGTGAGCAGGCTGCCCGCACCTCACTCTCGCAATTTGCAAGGCGCGACCCGCATTCAAAACACCCTGCTCAACGAAGCTCACTCAAATCGAACGAACATGCAGAGGGCCCGATGCTGGTACGGATTTTCAGCCCGATTGATCAGGCGGCGCATGCTGCGCTGCCCCGGATGCCATTCAAGGATGACGTGGCTGAGTGCCATGGGTTTGTCCAGTACGGCGCCCCGGCTGTCGTCCAGCGATATTTCGGCTGGATCCTTGACTATTGGACACACGTTGAAACCAATTTCGCCTTGGGTGATGCCCCACCCAGCGTGCGGGATGGCCCCATCATCATCTTCTCCCACGGCAATGGCGCTTCGAGCACCATGTACCTGGGCACAATCAGCGAACTCGTCAGCCGCGGGTATGTGCCAATGCCAATCTCTCCTCCATCTGTCCTACCCATGCCCTCCCATGTTACCGCACAAATGCACTTATGTTTTTCCAGGGCTTTGCCATCTTCTTTCCAAGCGTTCTGTTCTCGAGAGTGTGTTTGAACTCTTCCACCTTGGCCATTCCATTCACCTTGACCGTGACCCTTGCAACTCGCAGAGCCATTTGTGTGTGTGTTGAACACACGGATGGTAGCGCTGGCATCACGCGAACTTCAAAGGGGGATTGGATTCCATATGACACGTCGGTCGAGCAACTGCGTAGGTACCATCGTAGCCATGCACCCAGAGTCGTTGGATCGCTCGCCAGCCCCTCGCCTCTGTTGTTGGTTTTGGCTTTTGGTTTTTGGTTTTGGTTTGTTTTTTCAGCTTTCTGCTTTCTCGACAAGAGAGGAACCTATCCCGCAAGGGCGATGACTGCTGACTCTCGTCATTGTCCTGTGCTTGATTGCATCCCCCGTGTGTGATGATGTGGACAGCACCGCTTCCCGATCAGATCTACCAGCGTCGACTCAAGTGCTGGCTGCGACTACGTGAAATGCGTCAACTTGTCGACTGGGGTGCGTTTTGACTCACCAAAGCAACGCTGCGCGCGCACACTTACTAAATTTGCACAGACCTCTCACCTGATGGCTGACACAGTGCGCAGCAAGGAACACCCGATCCTGGCCCAGTGCGACACAAGCAAAGTCATTGTATCTGGCCACAGCTTTGGTGGGGTGACGGCACAAGCTTTGGCCTACTCGGATATGATGCCTGAAGGTGCCATTCAAGGCTGCCTCGTACGTCCTTTTGCCTCTCGTTTTTTTTTCCTTGTTTTTTTTTTTTTTTCTTTTCTTGTCGTTCCTGGTCTCTTTCTCTCGCATCGTTTGTATAGCATTCGTTGCCATTTTTGGTGCCGCGCTGGAAAAGGTGTGCTTTGGACTCAATCCGGGACTGTCATGCCTAAACTTCCAGGTGATTGACCCGGCCATGGATTGGGGACCAACGGGTTTGCGCCGTCTTTTGCTGGCGGGACAGGCCCAAGACGACTTTACTGAGGACTGCTCACCGCAGCACAAGGCCGCCGCCGGCCGTCTTGATGGCGTCAACTTTTTGGCCTCGCGTGCGCGTGCCGTTCCAACTACCGTCATTTACTCGGGCTCTTGGCATGCCAGCGTGCCTCGGATGCGCAGTGCCCTCAGCAGTCTGATCACCGCCACTGGCCCCAAAGCCGTCGCCATGGTTGAGCACTGCACGCACGTCGAGCAGAGCGATGCGGGCGTCATGCTCCCCAGTTTCGTGAGCAAGGCCCTCCACCTAGTGGGCCCCGAACGCAGCCCTGAAGCCAAGCTCCGTGACCAACGGGCAGCCTGCGTTGGCCATCTCAACTACGTCCGACAGTCCACCCCCGGTGCTCCCCTAAAGACTGACTTGTCTGTCTTATGACGCAGCATCGAAAACACGCTTACACCCTCTTGATGAGGTTTTTTAATTTCCAGAGGTGTTTTGAGATGACTGGCACACAAGTGTAGATCTGTCACACATTTCAGTTTTAAAATTTCGCGCCAAAAATTTCATCGTTTCAAATTCATTTTCTCTCTCTCTCTCTCTCTCTCTCTCTCTCTCTCTCTCTCTCTCTCTCTCTCTCTCTCTCTCTCTCTCTCTCTCTCTCTCGCGTCTGAGTGTGTGGCGTTGAAACGGCAGCCAGTCACAATGTCGGCGCGTCGTACTAGTCGGCGCCGGGTGCAGGAGACCCTGGGACCAGAGTTGATTGGCTTGTCGGCTGGTCATCGTGCACCCCGCGATGCCAAGCGCAAGAGTGATGGCTCGTACGACATGGATGACTTTTTCAGCGACCGCTCAGGTACTCGCGCGCGCGCGCGCGCCGTTGAACCTCGATCAGGGGCAGACAAGCCTTTGAGGCCGGCAACCCGTGGTCCACTTGCTCATGCCACTTTGAACGTTGTGCTTTGAACCTTTTAGAACCCGTGGACGACTTGGAGGATAGCCAAGACCTCCCCTCCCCCGTGTCCACTGCTCCCCCCTCGACCCGAGCCGTAAGCCTGTTTGCCCTGCGCGTATGCCGTGCTTTACTCTCCCGCATCGCCTTCACCTTGATGCATCTGCCCCCTTGACTTGAACTTTCCATCTCTGACACACACGCACGTGCACACGCACACACTGCCTCATTGACGTATTCACACCCCGTGCCGCTCTCCGATCAGACGCTGGGAAAGAAGGGTCCAATCTCTCGAGTCACCTCGACGCCGGCCGTCTCCTCTCCCCTTTCTCGCCAAGGCAATAAGACACCTCAGTCTTTGCACAAGCCCAGCCCTGCCATGTCCAGTATCAAGCGCAGCTCGAAGCGTACCAGCCTAGCCCCTGGCACCCCCATGACACCCGAAGTGCCCCCGCCAGGTCAGGCGCCCTGCTCCTTACCCCTGCCTGCTTTTGTTGGTGGGCCCGGTGCCAATCTGAGAGTGGACATGGTTTAAGCTGCCAAAAGCACAATACACACGCACCTGACACAATGTCTATGCCTTGTCTCTCTTTTTAGATTTTGATGACGCACCGACTCCGGGGGCTCAGACGCCAGTGCAAGCAATCGACTTTGATGGCGGCGACGCCACCCCAACCAATGCGAGCCATCAAAGTGCCGCAGCTGAAGCTTCCCCGGCCCCCGCCGAGAGCTCGCAAACAGATAACGCGGAGGAAGAAGGCGCAACCGCGCCATCTGCAGGTGAGGTTTGGCCATCGCGCGGCCATCACCTCCAAATCGCTTCAGCGCCTCACGCTCGTGACTGCCGCCATCTTGCCGGTACAGCCAAAGCTTCTGCCAAACGGGCGCCACGGGCACGGGGCATGGACATCAACGTCATGAACATCCTTGAGCCACACGCTGAGGGTCGACCCCAGCGCAAACGCATTCCACCCACCCGCTTTTGGAAGGGTGAAAAACCCATCTACGTGCCTCGTACGCTCGACCAACTTGGGCCACCTCCCCTTCCGTGCCGTTTTATGGCCAGCATGACACTGTGCTGGCTGACGCGCCCGAACCCGCTCACTAACATTGCCATCGCGACATCGTTTTTGCTATCTACCGACGCAGATGAGGTGGATGGCCATCGTACTGGAACCATGACTATTGCAGATGTTCTGACCAAGCCGACGCCCGCCGTCGAACACAAACGAGTATGTTGTTTAGACATCTGTCCTGAATCTAGTCCACGGCACTTTTTGCAACATGTGCTGACAACTGCCTGCATCCCCAATCTTTGCCAATCTCTTCTCCTCAGATGCGCAGGACAAAGCGAAAACTGACCAAGGCCGAGAAAATGGCTGCTGGGTCCCGCACCCCCGTCGTTACGCCCAAGCGCCCTCGGGGCGAACTCAATCCCATGGATGTGCGCGTGCTCGAATCACCTGAGATCCCGGTGATCGATTACACGTCCGACAAGCCAGATGAGACGGTACCATTGAAGGTGGCCATGACCTATGCCATGCAACAATGGGCCTCCACCCCCAAGAACCCAGGTCTCAAGTACAGCAAAAACTTTCAAGACCGTACCTGTGGCTGGTCGAGCGGCATGCTCGAACTTGACTTTGGTGCCTCCAAGGGAGAAGTGAGCAGCACCAACAACTTTATGGTGAGCTATTGACCAGCCTGAGCCTGATTCAATGCACCGCCTGGCTTTCTCATGCGCACATACTTTTGTCAACCTGCATCTGACACGCTGGACCGTATAGCTATTCTCCGTCCTTTCCGGCGTGGTCCAAGCCACCGTCAACGAGAGCAAAATCACCTTGGGCCCAGGAGGCACTTTTTTCGTTCCGCCCAGTACGTTGATCGGGAGACCATATGAGTCGAGTGGGGATTCAGTTTGGATACTAGCGCGCGCGCTGCTGCTGCCTGTTCCCACGGGCAGGTCTCTCATCACATGTGGACGGTGTTTAGACAACAAATACGGCCTCATCAACCAAAGCGATGATTGCAAGGTCATCCTCTCTTTTGCCAGTGTCCAGCTGAAGCGCTAAAACGCGTTAGCTCGTGTGCCATGACCCCTGGCCTGCATGTCCAATGTTGTGTCTGTCTTGACCCGCCCTGTTTTCACCCCTTTTTGGCGGCCATGTCGAGGTTTTTGCTCTCCCACCCCGCATGTTCCAGTCTCTCGGCTCTCTTCATCACCACGGCATCTGCCGTTACTCAGCAACCCAGTTGTCGTGTGCCGCCTTGACTTCCGCTTGAGCAAAAGCAATGCGTTTTATACAGAAAGAATTGATAACCATTGAGAAACCCTAGGCAGTTCAGTTTACGCCATCACAACCGGTGGAGAAAACTCGAAATTTCTTCCCCCTTTTTTTTTTTTTTTTTTTTTTTTTTCTTTCAAAACGAGCGCAAGGTTTGTCTCCTGCTCAATTTTAATTCTTCCTAGGCCTCAAGTCGCAGTGTCATGTTACCTGTTTCTCAGCGGTTGTGCTGCATCTGATCGATTTTAGAAACTTTACGGCCTTTCGTTTTTGATTCAGGTGTCTTGAAATTTTCAGCTTCATTTGACATGATGCATTGATAGATTTCGAATTTTTCTAGTCAATTATAAAAGGTCAACAAAGTTGCCGCTTGATGCGCTCAGCTCAGCCCAAAACCCTCCGTTTCGTAAATAGCTTTGTACAGCCGATCCTTCAGAATCTCGCGTGACGTGTAAGGTGGAAGCTTGAGTAGGTTCATGCAGGTTGCAGCCGACGGCAGACGCGAGGGATCCTGGCTGTTGGCAATGGCAATTCGCGGATGCATGGCTTGGAACCCCAGAATGGGCGGGCGTGGGCAACTTGTGATGAAGCGCAGCAGCTGCTCACGTGCATCGTTGTCCATCTCATGCACCACCGACCAGAAGAGTTGAATGGGCACATCATCAGCCCTGAAGCCGTTGTACACGACGTGGCGTCGAAACTCCTCCACATCAATCACTTGCTTCTCGCCTCGGATCAGCTTACGCAACTCGGCTGGGGCAAAGAGACGCAGCAGCGCAGCAGGTACCGCCTGTTCCAAGCCCTGTTGGAATGCAACAATTTGTTGGCGGGTACGCCGGCGCAGATAAAAATCGGCCATGTGGTAGACATAGCGAATGCGGTTCTCATTGGTCACGGCCACGTTTGCACCGTCTGGCACAAGATTGTAAAGGCGGTGTCCTGTCACCTCGGAGCCCGCGACTGTAAAGGTCAGATCAAGCTCAGATACGTCGCCAGCATAGTCCTTGACCTGCACCAGGTTTTGATAGAGCTCGGCGTCCAGGTCTCGCAGTTCGTTCAGCGAAACGCGCCCGCCCAGGATTTGGGTGAGGAAAAAGTTACAAAACGTCAAATCAACCAGCATCTCGGCCCGCAAAGCTCGTCCAACAATGGTACCCAAGAATTTGTAGTGCCGGTCTGCGTCCGGATCAAGCAGGGGCATATCCGGATTGGGGTACAACTCACGGGAGCTGGACTCCAGGAAAAACCCTCGGGTCGGATCAAAGCCCTCCCGACAGATCAGCTGCAAGAATTCACGGAAGAGGCCGCCACCATCCACGCCAGCTTCGGGTAAGCCGTCTTTGGTAATGGTCACCTGGATCTGCTCCTTGCCCGACATGGCACTCAGTGCCGAAAATGCATCCGCGTAAGGGGTTTCGCGGCTGATGCGGACCGGGTGACGTTCAAACACCGGTACCGTGTCCAAGCCCACCATGACCTGAAACAGGTGAGCTCGATCCAGGAAGGGTACCACAAAAGGCGTGTGCAACAAGACGTTGCCTGCTGTAGCATCCACCCCCGCGGGCACGTTTCGGCCATGGGAGGAGAGAAAGTCGAGCAGAGCGCGTGGGTTGAGAGCCTGCAGCGGCCCGCTGACGCGCGGCACAAGCCAAAGCTCGTCACCCATCCACGAAATACCATGTGTCCGCTGCTGTAGTTGCTTGAGCAGCGGGGCAACGACGTTTGTCAGAACTCGACTTGTTTGACCACTCAGGAGTGCCGAGACCGTGTAGCTCAGCACATTCTTGATGAGTTGCACAAAGGTGGTTCGCGTGTATACGCTTTCCAGGTAGGTACCAAGTTTATCATTGGGCACAATGGCCAGATCGTAGCCAGCGGCACGGAAAAAGATGTCAAGGACCGGGAGCAGTGCGTCATCGGAGCTGCCTGGGGAGGGGGCCAGCAGGTTCAGCACGCGCTGGGCTAGACTGGCCAAGAATTGGGGCTTACTGGCGAGCTGATGAAGCGAGCGCACCAGAATGGCCTCGGTGGGACAGAGCCGTAGTGCACCGTGAATCACGGCGGCAAACGCATCATACTGATCACAGTTGGCAGCAATCGCATCCAGACGCGTCACCTCATCCGCAGTGAGCAATGCATTGACAAGCGCCACGGCACTGGGGACAGTGCGTGTGCGCTTGGCTTCGTCCTCTGCGTCGCTCTCTGCCTCGGAATCACTATCGTCGTCACTGCTGCTGTCCGCCGCGCCTTCTGAGCGGGCTGGTCTTTGAGACTTGGGCTCAAGGACATCGCGGAGACCCAGCATGCGCATCAGGGCGCCAATGGTCGTCGCCAGCAAGGGCAAAATTTGTGCAGCATTGGCGAGTCCACCGTCTGCAACGAAGTACGTGAGGCTAATGAGTCACATCGCTTCCAGGAGGAGAGATGGGCACCCGAGGCTTGAACGATGGATTCACCTTGACAGCGGACAGACTTGAGGAGCAGCAAACCAAATGCAGCCAGTTTATTGGCGTCATTCAAGAGTTGCCACGGGCCCGTGGCCCTACACGCCACGCAAAGGCATACAGGGATTAAGTGAGCTTGACTGCTTGGAAGCAAGATCAGCAGCGTTTGTGGCAGAAATTGGTTACGTACGGTGGTGCCTGTGCAAACTGGCTAACCAACGTCTTGATCATGGCGTCGGTCAGAAGATCTGGCACTCTACGGCGTGAGGCAAATGCAAGCGTTGAGAGTTGCAAGCCCTCAAGTATTCATTTTTGCTTCGCACAATTTTTATGAAAAAAAAAAAAAAAAAAAATAATAATAATAATAAATAAGAAAACCAGACAGACACTGAGACGGGCAAAAACATACCTGGCTGTTTGACTCTCGGCATCGAAAAAGTCTAGGTAGAGACGAAGGTGGAGGTCCGACGAGCTAGGCAATGCACGGGCAGCCGTGAGAAAAGCGCAGGGTGAGGGGAGACGGGTGCAAATCCGTGTCGAAAGGCCTTGCAGAAAGGCCCTGGCAAGCTCGTCTGAATACCTGACGACCCGAAGCACAAGGCGAGCAATTTGTGCAAGCATTTGCTGCTGGCCTCCGGAGAGTGTGTGGTGGGATTTTACAAGTCGTTGTACGAGGGTGGTGGACTCGCTCGAGGACAAGGTGGCTTGATAACCCTGTTCCAGCTGTCCCGAGAGAAAAGCACCGTGAGATGTGCCGTACGAGGGATGTGCGCCACGACATCACCCAAGGTGCGTACCACAACATTGAGCCCCAAAACACAGGCCATGAGGAGTAAGGCATTGTTGCCCGTGGCTGCATGCCTGCCGTGAACAGGAAAACAGGTTAGCGACAAGAGGGCAGGCATCTTTGAGCTGGGGCTGGTGAGCAACATACTGATTGAGGAGAATAAGCGTGGCCTGAAAGAGGCGTTGACGAAAGACTATGGCCTGGTGGGGCGTATTTGCACAACAAAGTTATCACGGACAATTGAGTTTCGAGTCAGGGCAGGCAAAGACGACGGTCAATGGGGCACATGCACGCACTTCGATAGCTGGGCAGGTAGCGCCCGGGCCGAGGCCGCTTGTGGCAGCCTCGTGAAGCGGAGCAGCCTTTTGACACAAGAACGCCGCCACTTTGACGTAATCACTTGGTTCCGTGGGCGGCAGCAGCGTTGAGGGCAAGCCGGCCAGATCAACGACGCAAGCCAGCGAGCCCTATGGACAAACCCACACGCACATACATACGGCATGTAATGGTAAGTGGATGGATGGAAGGCGGGTCACGCTGCGAGGGTATCTGGCTTTCAAATGCCTAAAGAGCGGTTTGGCTCGCAGCGCGGCAAGCGCCGACTGCGCTGGTACGTACTGCTTGAAGGGACAGGAGGCACCGTTCGCGGCGACGGCGGGCCTACCGAGGTGGGGGGTGAATTTTGGTCTGAAGGCATGAGGTGGGGCCGCCAGGAGTTGGTGACACATACGTATTCTCGTCGGTCTTGGCGAGCACGCCACGCGCACTGCAGGGTAACTGCAGCTTCCTGCCGCCTTCGCTCCTCCTGGCAGCACGAGAAGCAGTTGTCGTGGTGAACTTGAGCTCGCGTGCGGCGTCGAGACACGGGCAGCGGTCGTTTCGTAAAAACACACGTACATGGCGTTGTTGGCGAGCAGCAGCAGCTTGGTGCATAATAGCACCACGCTCTTTCTGCAAGGAATTGGAAGGAGGTGGGGGTTTTGCACCCCAGGTGCCCGTTTGGAATGTGAGATGAGCTGCCACGTCAAACTGGCCGACATTTCATCCGAGCGTCAAGTCGTACCGTCCGGCGCGCGCCGCCCAGGGAAATGTTTTTCTGGCGCTTGGCTTTGCCGTCAAACATGTTGCTTGGTCTTTATGCATGATGCATGACATGTCAGTTGAGTTCAGGCCGGAGCAGGGCAGAGCAAACCCGGCTCGGGGCGGGTGTGCCGTGAGGCGTGAGACGCGCATCCACGTACCACAGAAACAGGCCAAAAAAAGCCCTCCACCTTGTTCAAAAGCACTCCGTCCAGCAGCCCACACGAGGAGCCGTGCAGAGGCAAACCGAGGCAGTCAAGACTGGCGTTTGGAATGGCGATAGCATTCAAAAAAGCAGGCGACCGCCTCCCCCCCGCGCGTCCCGCGCCGACCCTCAACCGCGACTACCGCTCGTCCAGTGAGAGACGACGCAGAGAGAGAGTGTGTGTGAGAGTTGAAGTGAGCGAGCTAAGAGAGATAGAGAAATGAGCAAAAAGATCACATACAAACGCAAAGCTAAAACCAGAGATGGTCAAGATATCAGAACCAAATCCAGAGAAGAGACACGGGCGCACAACATAAGTCACACAAAAATGATGACAACTTAAAAAGGATGACAATACTTTGCAAATTGTCATCATTTACAGGTATTGTCATCATTTCCACACACACACACACACACACACACACACACACACACACACGACGATGCGAGGACGCGGACGAGGGCGAGGGCGAGGTCGGAGTCGAGGCCGAAGTCGCGGGGGTCAAGGGGGTCGCGGGGTGCGGGGTCGGGGGTGGGGATCGGGTATGCAATGGGCAGCGGGGCAGCTAGGTCAACCTGCTTTCGTCATCTCCTTTGATAGCGGGACTGTTTCGCAGGTGAGCCCAGGTCTGGTACACATGAATTTGGGTCCGCGGCTGACATAGGTTTGGTGATTGTCGAACCGCAGGCGAGGCGTGGTGCGTGGCATCCCCCCATTGATGCGGATGGAAGCAGGCCAACTGCCTCAGCGACAGCCGTGCCAGCTGCACGTAACCAACATGCGACTGCCGGGCAGTCCGAGCCGTCGCTGTGCTTGTTCTTTACTCGGTGAGCGACACAAGTGTGCAAACCTCAGCCATGTTTTCAAGCCCTCAAGGCCGTGACTTGCGTCTCAGCACAAGCGCCTGCCTTGCGCAAATGCATCTATCACTGCTGTTTTTTTTTTTTTTTCTTCTTTTATGACCCCGGCTGTGCTTGTTCTGCTCTGGCTACTTGTCTTCATATTTACTGACATGCTGTGTGATTGATTTTTTTTTTTTTTGTATTCGATCGGACCTCGTGTTCACCTGATGAACACAGCCTGGGCAAATGTCGAGCTGGTGCCAATTGCCCTTTTCGCCACGACAAGGCAAAGCTGGCCCTGTGCCCACGCTATCTGACCGACCAGTGTGATGGTCGGTGTGATTTATCCCACCAGATTGTTCCCGGGAATCAGCCGCATTGCCGCTTTCATCAAGATGGCGTCTGCTCGCGCCCCAACTGCCGCTATGCCCATGTGCGAGTCGCCCCACAAGCTCCCTTCTGCCAGGTATGTTTTTTCGGGCCCGCACCGCCTTTGACAAAGGGATTGCAATGGTACTGTGGGTTCTGTTCCAAAGAGCGGCCCCATCTTGCATCTTCCTGAGACACCTTCTGCTGCTTGTGTCTTGTGCCTCAGGACTTTTTGGTAGGGTTTTGCGATCTCGGACATGCCTGTCGGCAGGTGCATGTGATTGCTTGTCAGGACTTTATCATCAGCGGCGCGTGTTCCTTTGGGTAAGCTTTCCCGCTTCTACCGACTGGCATGAGCCAGCAACTCTATCCTTGTTTTTGTCTGCGCGTCCTTTCCCTCTCCCCTGTTGCTCTTCTCCCTGGTCCCTCACACGTCTTTCCATTTCCATTTCCGTGATTCTGCGCTACAATGATTGAATGTGTAGCAAAACCTGTCGCTATCCCCATATCAAACTGTCCCGCGCCCGACGGCGCGCGCAGACACCCGAGAAAGTATCCCCGCTGGCGCAACAACATAATGATGCATATGCAGATCCAGGCAAAATGACACTTCCAATTTCCTGTGGCCCTGGCCCAGACATTTTACTGGAAGCAGCTCAACCTGAGATTGTCCACACCAATTCACAGAGCTCTCAAGACGCGCACACGACAGTACCCAGTGGTAATTCCAGGACAGAAGACAGTGGTGATTCTGGGACAGAAGACACTGGCTTCTCCTGGACCCCTGGGCTGCGCAGGGCAACATCCAAGCATGCCACTAGCCGGGCTGTGCTCGCCTATGCCAGGCTCCCTCGTCTCGCAACCCTTGCTGGTGTGTAAATGATGTGGACAATCCCCGCCGGTTTCTTCCTCTGTGAGGATCACTTTGCTTCAGTGTGCCTGTCAAAAGCGAACACGCATGAATGTGGAATCAACAGCACTTGTCTTGATTGCTGATACCGAAGCTCAAACATCGATTGTCGCGAACACACATCAAAAAAGCAAACGGACTTTCACAGTCGAAGAGCTCGAGGCCAATTTCTTTGTTTTTTTCCAAGCCCATACACACAGAGACGAGACCAAGAGGACGCACACACCCGACTCATCACCGGCCACGAAGTACGGGATGAAATTGCGAGCGTGCTCTGGTTTAAAAGGGGGTGGGGGTTGCCTGGAGCAAGCAGCGGATAACAAATCGAAGGTTGCAAATGCGGATGTTTCAGAGCATCATCACGCAAGCAAGTCATGAAAATCCGCGGCACTCGACAAACCATCACTCAAGTCAGGCAGATGATCCATACCACCCGACAAAACAATACTCAAGTCAGGCACAGTACCCGACAAATCATCACTCAAGTCAGGCAGATCATTCATACCACCCGACAAAACAATACTCAAGTCAGGCACAGTACCCGACAAATCATCACTCAAGTCAGGCAGAAGATCCATACCACCCGACAAAACAATACTCAAGTCAGGCACAGTACCCGACAAATCATCACTCAAGTCAGGCAGATCATTCATACCACCCGACAAAACAATACTCAAGTCAGGCACAGTACCCGACAAATCATCACTCAAGTCAGGCAGATCATTCATACCACCCGACAAAACAATACTCAAGTCAGGCACAGTACCCGACAAATCATCACTCAAGTCAGGCAGATCATTCATACCACCCGACAAAACAATACTCAAGTCAGGCACAGTACCCGACAAATCATCACTCAAGTCAGGCAGAAGATCCATACCACCCGACAAAACAATACTCAAGTCAGGCACAGTACCCGACAAATCATCACTCGAGTCGATCAGATCATCGACAGGACCCGGTCGACCAACACGTAAGTCAGGCATTGCAGCTTGCCGGTCATTCAGCAAGTTTGCATTCAGACCTGCTGGCGGAGCATCGGCGTCTGGGTTTGCAGCGCTGGTAGCGACATAAAAATCGACATCGTTGTTTTCAACACCAAATGCTGACTGTTGCAAGTCAACATCGGCTAGAAGGACAAACTCTTTAATGTTAAAATGTGTCAGATCGATGTCGGGAAGGTTTTCCGAAACGAGTACTTCATGAGACAAATTGGGTACGTCCTGCCACACCAAGGCAGAGCAGCGCCGGACAACGAAACCTCGGTCACCATGGGGCCTCAAGAGCAACCAGTGATATTGCAAGTGGTTGTTAGCCCAGTCGAGCTGCTCGCGAAGAACATCCCCTTCCCCTTGAGGGGCCAGATAGTGGTTGTTGATATCAAGTGCGCCTCGGAGATGCATTTTAATGTCATTGGCGCTCGCATATTCTGCAGCACAGCCCAAAAACATATCAAGACGGGATTAGCCAACAGCTGATGCCCAAGACTTCAAAAACACATGGCCTTACTTGCGATGATTCTCCACTGAGGCAGGCACAGATACATGTTCAGCATTCGTTGGCACAGCTAAAACATGAGTCGTGAGCACTTTGAAAAATCCTACAACTGAACAATGGTGCGTGCAACATACGCCTTGAGTGTCGCAATCGCATGGAGCCTCAGACTCGCGAAGGCAAGGGCAAGGCAAGTTGCCAGTTGCCAGCCGACGAATGCGCTGGAGAAAATTCAGACAGGCAGTCCGCAGGCCACTGTTGGTGTGGGTGCGGCCGTCAACCGGGCGGCCGTGCTGTTCGCCTTGAAGGCTGATGGTTTCATGGGGAAGAGGTTCAAATGCGCTTGGCAAGAGGCTGAACGGGCCAAGCGAAAGCTGATCATTTTTCTCGAGCCACACGTTGTCAAGCAACTTCAAACGCCGCAGAGCACCACTGCCTTGGCCTATCAAATTTGTAAGTCATCGGTGCGTGACGTCAGCTCGGACACGGCAGAACGAGATGGGCGGGTATTGGACGAGCGGGAAAGAGGAAATTTTTTTGGCGGAGAGGAACAAGAAAAGACGCACTCGGACCAGTGGCAACGAGGAGCACGGTCAGAAGCGCTTGCATCTGCTGCTCGCTCAAGTCATGGATCGATTGATAAGGCATGGTTGTCGGTCTTGAAGAAGGTGGGCAGAAAGGGCAAGATGAAGATATGGTCGTCAGTAAGCAGCTTGTTCTCGGTGAGCGAGGCTGGACAGACTTGAAGAGCTTGGTCCAATGTTCACGGGAACAAGAAAAATGCCACTTGGAGCCAGGGCGGAAACAAGGAGGGTAAAGCCGACGAGGGGCGATGGGCGAGGAAAGGCAGTGTGGTGTAGATGGTGGGGAGCGGGGCGACGAGACTTGTGTTACAATGCAAACAGGGGAACTGGCATCAAAGGGAAGCGCTGCGTAGGCGCGAGAGAAGCAAAAAAAAGGCAGGGAGAGTGATGGATCGTGCTCAGTCGGTTTGAGGGTAAGGGTGGGTAGCTCAGAAAAAAAAATGTAAATGTCGCCGCTCCACCGTCAGGTCGATTGGCACGGTTTGACTGAAGACGAGTCTGCAAACCAAATGTCGCCCCGATCCACCGTCAGGTCGATGAGCGCAGGTTGGTTGCAGTCAAGTTAACAAACCAAATGTCGCCCCGCTCCACCGTCAGGTCTTTCCGCGCAGGTTAGTTGCAGCCAAGTTAACGAACCAAATGTCTCCCTGAGCGAGCAACACCAAGACGTTCAGAGGGAGCTTCAGCGTCAGGTCAACATTAAACTGTGTTAACGTTCAAGCTGACCGGACTGCTTTTTTAGATTATTGCTTGTAAGACTGTTTTTGTCTACGACACATGTCAATGTCAGAAAAGTTTGAGCGCGCAGAGTGCGGTGGATTGATTATTGCGGCGCGAGTGCTCATGCTCTCTGCCTGGGGGTGGCAAAGAAACAAGACGCGGAAACCAATTGGTGCTGTGTGGCTTCCCCTCTTATCCATCGATTGCCAAGGACC
Source organism: Monosiga brevicollis MX1 (assembly GCF_000002865.3). NCBI lineage: Eukaryota > Choanoflagellata > Craspedida > Salpingoecidae > Monosiga > Monosiga brevicollis. Next base: position 95,471 of record NW_001865079.1, read on the forward strand.
CTGCCATCCAGATGTGGCGTAGAAGGTTTGATCAGCTATAGCCACCAGCGCCAGTGGACCTCAAGCGATCGAGCGACCGAGCGACCGAGCGAGAGAGAAAAAAAAACGGCTGGCCGTTTAGGCTGAACCGTCGAGCAAGCGCAGCTGCCAAGAGTTGCCTGTACCTGCTATTCACGAGGCTACCGAGGCCAAACAAAGTCTTCTCAGTCCCTCGCAGCAGTAGCCAGTTCTATCTTGCACCCTCCCGGTGCATCAACACGTCTGGTTCGTTTAAAATCGTCTGACAAGCGTGACTTTCCATTGAAGGAAACGTCTGACATCAGCCGCATCCATAACCTTTAACACAAGCGCCAGCGAATTTTCTCGTTTGTAAGGTGTGTGACTTCCTTCCAAACCAAAACGAGATTAACGTCTGACAATTATCTTTGTGTTGACAATTGGTGTTGCATAAATGTGTTGTTGCAGTGGCACAAAAATAAACTAGCCGTTACGCGAACTCGGCTCGGGCAAGCATGGCCGCTCCGTCGGAGACTAGTGGTCGTGCTGCTGCTGCTGCTGCTGCTGCTGCTGCTGCTGCGAAGGGAGGTTCGGGCTCAAAGGCCGTTTTGGCCTCAGCCCGTGCGGCGCTCTTGGCTCACCAGGCTGAGCGGGCAGCCCAGCTCTTTCTCACGTACATTGGTCAGGTGCCTACCGCAATTCAGGTACGAGAACAATATTATTTCAATCGCCCCCCAAGGATGCAGAGGGGGTCGGCCTCACCATGGTGGTCAATGAACCCCTAACCCTGTAGGAACCTGATCTTGCTCTGGAGGCTGCCACTGCCGTGCGTACGTACGCCTGGGAGCTCTTGGACACAGATCGAGCCGCTAGTGCATGCTGGATATACGACAATGCGCTGCGCATGCTGCCCGTTCCCGCTGCTGTCTGTGATGCTGCACACGTGTACATGGCCGCGGCACGTCCGCGCGCCGCCTTTGCTGCCCTGCACGCAGCACTGCATCGACCAGCCACCCGAGCTGAGCGCCATCAACTCGAAGCCACGCTTGATTATCTGCGCTCTCGGGCGATTGACCGCTGGCACTTTCCCATGGTAAACGATACCCTGCGGAACCGGCGATATCAGCAGGCCATTCGCCGGGCCATTGAGCGCTTCAGAGCACATTACGGCCGTGCACCCGTCGTCTTAGACATTGGTGCTGGTACAGGCTTGTTGAGTCTCTATGCCTCTGTTGCTGGCGCGCAGCACGTCTTTGCGTGCGAAATGAACGTCCTTCTTGCCGATGTGGCTCGCCAGTGTGTCGCTCGCCACCAACGCTCCCACTGTATCACCGTTCTTGAATGCCACTCAACTACGCTGCAACGAGGCATGCCCGTGCCGCTTTCAGCGTTGCCGCAGCAAGCCACCGCTGCACCGCACTCCCAGACACTGATCCCTGCTTCGGGCTTTGATCTCATTCTCACCGAGCTGATGGATGCTGGCCTGCTCGGCGAGCAGATAGTACCCGTGCTCGACCATGCACGGAATCATCTTGCGGCCCCGGGCTGTATGTTCATCCCCGAAGCGGCCTGCTTGGGCTTGACTCTTGTGCATGATCCTGTCACCAGCCGGCGTTGCCATGCACCGCCCCTACCGGCGCCCACCGCTATTGTCCCCACCCTTGCGGACAGCTACTCGTGCGTGCGTTGGGACTGGTTCGAGAGTCCCCACGTCCGACACGACTGCTCTTTTATCTGGCCTGATTATGAACTTGATTTAACACGAGTGCAACCCCGGATAGACTTGCGCGTGACTCTTCCCACCACTCACTTGGACGGCGATTCACGTGCCTACTTTGTTGCCCTAACTTGGCAAGTGCGGCTGTGCGGCGCTGCCGGCGACAAGCCGGCACTTTGGCTGGCAGCGAGCCCCCACCCCCTCCCAGGTGCACCACACGAGGCATCACCTTCACTTTGCTGGGACGTGGCCTACTATCCACTAGTACCTTCAGGGTCCCGACTTGCTCCTCAGGACGCGCATACCAGCTCAACACCGAGCGCGCCACACACAAATTCGAGCCAGGGTGCGCCCATCGAGCTAGACGTGGCCATTCTGCCCAGTCAAGTTGCAATCAATTGGCGCATCTCCCAGCAAGCAGCACGCCCACTGGCTGCCACCCCACAAATACCCATGGGTGAACATGATCTGCTCGCTCTCAACGATCAAGCTTACCAAGACTGGATGAGCCGTGACGTGCAGCGTGCTTTGATACGGGCATCAGGTGATGCGCCGCCCCCCGGCCTTTTGGCAAGCCAACTCGCAGAGAGAACTGTCGTTTTAGCTGTGGCCATTGTCTGGGATGGGCAAAGCACCTGGCCACTCCACGCTCGCCAACAGTGGCTCTCTCAGCGGCCCGCGCACGCCCACGTTGTTTGGCACCTGCTGCCTTTGGCTGAGACCGAGGTGGGGATGTGCGTTATTGCCGCCAGCGAAGCCTGGGCTGACTTTCATGTCCACGCACCAAGCACTGCCGCTTCGGCGGGAACTCTTGATGTAGCATGGGATCTCGTGGCTGCCGATGTGTGGGAATTGTCTGGCCAGGTACGCACTGAAGCCTTGCACCTGGTACAGCAGCTGCAAGCCATGTGTCCCCGGGTCGCCGTAGTCCCGGCAGCAGTTCATCTGGATCTGCAGCCCGTGCCTCGAGCTGTGTGGGCTCACTGGAACGAGGTGCGCTTGGAGGAGGCAGAACTGCTGGACGTGCGGCAGCTCAATGCTTACGGACTGCCCGAGGTTGCAGATGAGGCGCCGGCACTGTTGTGGCGAGCTGCGCACCACACCTGCACGCTCGCTCTCAGTGAGGCAGCGACGCGCTCGCCACCAGAGTGGTGCTTCACCTTGCCGCCAGCTCTCCAGTTGGATGGACAAGCCTTGGCTTATCAGCTGCGTTTGGCCTCTGCGGCAGGCGAGCCAGACTTGAATCCGGCCGAGACGCTGCGACGCCTGGCCGTGTTGAGAGTGCCCAGTGCTGCGCGTGGCCTTGCCTTGTATGTTCGACCAATAGCCGGCTTGACCATCGAGGCTCAGCCTTAGAGAGCGCCCTTTTATCGACTCAAAGCATTTTATTCTTGAACGCCAGACCTTTTTTTTTCTCTTCTGATGTGCCCCTCTGTTGCCGTTGCGTGGGCGAAGGACATGATGTCAAGCCACAGGGGCTATGGCACACATGTTGAAGCGTTTGCAGCGATAGGGAAGGCTGTTGCACAGCACAATTTTGCACAAAAGGTAGACAATTGATCATCTGAAATGTGAAATGGATTTTGTAAGGAGGCTAACGCCCGGGAATATGACTGCGCGGCCAACCCACGATCGCCTCTTAATCCGACACGGGAGTCAGGCGAACAAAGACGGAGCTATGGCCAGCCACGTTCTTGTAAGTAATGGGGTCGGAGACATTGCTAGTCTCGCCGGTCCAAACATCCGTGGCCGTGAACTGGCCCGAAATGCCGAGCTCTGCAAAGGAGGCAGAGATGTCGGAGGTGGCGTTGAAGATGTTGATGAAGAGCACCGCCATTTCAGCTCCTGGCAGCGGCTTGCTCCAAACCTAAATGTGGGATGCAGTCCAGTCACCCAAAGTCCCTGGTGAGTCTTTAGGATGACCACACGCCAAAACCAAGATGCCGTTCAGTCTGAATCCCCTGTTTGTTTTCGTGTTACTTTGATGTCATAATTTCATGTGTGACCCTTCGTTTCCCTCTTTGCTCTTCGCTGGCAGTCACTGGTTGGCCTACCTGAGTCTTGGGGAAGACCTCGTTGGTGCCGGAGCTGCCACTGGCACCGTGCTTCGCAAAGCCAACAAACGTATCGCTGCTGTTTTTGACGAGTCGACCTGGCGAGCCAGCCCACTGCACAGGCGAGCATTGTAGAGCGCAAACATGCAAAAAAAGAATTCGTGAGGCCCGCGCCAACACGTCACGAGGCCGAATAAAAAAAAGGATTTGAGCGAGCCAGAGTAGAATGGGCACGGTCGTTGGCTTACGGCTTGGTTGATGGCAATGGCAGCTTTGTTGGTGATGATGGGATAGGCCAGCTCATAGAGCGTTTCGTTGGTGAGGTCAAAGCCCAGGGTCAGCGGGGCTGACGTGACGCACCAGGCGGAAAAGTGGGTGCGGGATTCTTCGAGGTCGAGGCCAATGAAAACCTCGAGCATGTCTGGGTAGGACCAGCAGCCAGGGCGAGAAAGAGGCTTGATCGGCACCTGGTAGATGGTTTGGAATTGCAGGTTGTACATGGTCGACTGCGGACAGTTTTAGCAGTGCGCGGCCGGGACAGGTTCATGAGCGGCGCAAGGCGGCAAGCTGATAGGCAGCATCACACAAGCTCGGCCGGATGGATCAAGAAAAACAAGCAGGCAGGCCCGGCCTTAAGAAGATCAATGGACAAGCGAATCATACCAGGAACTGTGGGGCAATGTCAGAGCTAATCCGATAGAGGTTGAAGCGGCAGTCAACCAGAGCGGAAGGATCGGGAGGGGACCAGCTTTCATGGTTATCACCTGCGAGCGGTCAGGCGTGGCGGATCAGCAAAATAGCGGCAGAGGACACACACACACACACACACACACACACACACACACACACACACGAAGTGTGTGGTGGATGGGCGCGCAGGTCAGTTGAAGCAGTGACGGACCGCAGTTTTCAAGGACCATGGCCCGACCGGTGGCATTCAAAGCATCGGACCACTAAGGATAGTGTTGTTGCGTAGGGTGCGTGGCTTGAGAAAGAGTGGCCGGTTGGCACGTGGGTTTTGGGGGGCTAGGGCGGAAAGATGGCCGCTTGGTCAGCGCGAGGCAAGAAACGCACCATGGAAATGTTGTGGGCGGGGCCACAGCCATCGACCTTGATGCTGTCAAAGTCGAATGCTGCGGTTGCGTTGGCGTCGTTGGCATAGTGGGGTGGCTTGCCGTGCTCGCCGCACCAGCAGTTGTTCTGGTACCTGACGACAAAGGGAAGCAGCGTACCCCGTGCGTGAGGGAAACAAGAACAGCATTCGTCTGTCAACAACGACGCCAGACCGAATTTACGGGCACTCGGGGCATGGCCAAGGTCACGAACCAGCCCATCTTGACGTTCATGCCGTGGGCTTGCTTGACCATGGCACCCATGTCAGGGAAGATCTGGGTGTTGATGATGGGGTTGCCGTTCTTGTCGTGAAAATCGTTGTTGTTGCACAATTGCCAGCCTATTAAAAGTCAGGTGGACCCAGCGTCCGGGAACAGACTACCGCGTGAGATCGGTGCGGAGCATGGCGCTGGACTCGTGTTGGAATGCACCACCAAGAAAAGACTTGGGATCCCCGCTTCAATCAAAAAAATCGAATCCCCACGGAATCAACAGCATGTACTCAAACACCAAATCGGGCAGGTGGCATGCACGCGCACCATCATCAATGCCAATGGTATCGTAGCCATAGGACAAGAGGGACGGCTTGCCATTGACCTCCGCCTGGATGCCCTTGACCTGAGCCAGGATCAGGCTCTGGTTGATGTTCAACTCAAATGCATTCCAGCTGCGCCAGCCCATGGGCGGGGTCACAGCCAATCCATTCCACGAGTCCTGCACTGCACCCGCCGATCCCGCCAAAACAGCCGCCACTGCCATCAAGGGCAGGGTATACTCCAAGACCCCCATCCTGCACGAACTCGCCGTCACTGCCACTGAGAGAGAGAAGGAGAGAGAGAAAATGCATCGTTCAGTGTGTAGAGAGGCGAGTCTAGTTTCGAGTTGGAGTGAGAGGTGGGGATCAACCGCGTGTTCGTAGCCAGAGAGACACTTTGACAACGAGGCTCAACCTTACTGATAACAAAGGCATATAAGAGGTTTTGATCACTCTCGTCCATTCATGTAGAGAGGACGACGTTTTACATTTGCAACCACAGAGACGGAGAGCAATCGAGGGACTCACCATGTTTTTGTTGTTGTTTTGTCGCCTTTGTATGTACAAATACAACTAAGAGGAGGGTGTTTAGAATAACACCTCCCAACGCTTCCAACCCTGCCAGTCTGCTCGAAGACTCAATTGACAAGTCTCCACCAAGACTGGGAGACCAGCTCTTGAGCACATGTCCCCGCGTGACTTGTGACGGCACAGAGAGAGACAGAGTGAGAGAGAGAGAGAGAGAGAGAGGGCGCGCGCGTCTTTTCGAGTCTGTGAGAGCCGCGAGGATGGCGACGGTCAGCTCGACCCAGCTGTCGAACAAACGGCATCCCATGCCGGATGAACGCCTGGAGGTAAGGCAATAAGATTGCATTCATTGGTGTTGATATCAGAGGCTAGAAGACTTTGTGGGCCAATACCGTGACAACCATCACGTGGCGTCGCACGGCGCACACACACACACGCACACACAACCCTCGCTCGGCAGCGTCGGCACTCGCTCGCTCTTCTCAAACACCCTTACCCCCCACCCCTCCTATCTGCCTTTACCTCAAACAGAAACTCAAGACGGCCACCGCACCCCATGTGGACTCGTTCAACTACATGGTCAAGCATGGCCTCGAGCAGGCCGTGGCCGACCTTGACCCCCTGACCTTTGTGGCCCAGAACAAAACCATCAGTTTGAGCATTGCCAAATGCCGCCTCGAGCAGCCCACCGTCAGTCGCAAAGAAGGCTTTTCCACTGCCAATGCCCTCTACCCTGCGGAATGCCGTCAACGGCGCGTCACATACAAGGGTGACTTTTATCTCACCGTCAACATTGAGTGAGTCGACAAACCCACTCCCTTCATTGCGCACTCGCACAAACACGCATGCATGCCGGCACTGCGCGTGCGCTCGTTCCTGCCGCCCCTTGGCACAGACTCATCGGCGCTTGCTCAAACCTCAGGGTCGAGGGCCAGCCCAATGCCTGGCAGGTCGAGCGCTACGTCGGGCAGCTTCCCATCATGATCATGTCCAACGCCTGTCGCCTCAATGGCCTCAGCCCTCGCGAACTTGTCATGAAGAAGGAAGAAGCTCAGGAGATGGGTGGCTACTTTATCATCAACGGCAACGAAAAAATTGTTCGCATGCTCCTCATGCCTCGCCGCAACCACGTACGCCACCCTGCTGCATCCTGCTAGCCGTTGCACCCCAGCCAGCCGCCCTCCGCGAGTCACCCTCACAACTGGATTTTGGATTCTGAATTCGCGCGCGCGTAGCCCATCTGCCTTGATCGCCCGTCCTACGTCAATCGTGGCCCCGGCTACTCCTCGTATGGTGTCCAGATGCGCTGTGTTCGCCCAGACCAATCGGCACAGACCGTGGTCGTCCATTACAAGAATGATGGTACCTGCACCCTCGGCTTTTCATACCGCAAGCAACAGTATCTGATCCCGGCCATCCTCCTACTTCGTGCCCTATCGGGCGTCTCGGACCGCCAAATCTTCATGGATATCGTTCGCGGTGACATGAGCAACTCTTTCCTGGTGGAACGCGTTGAAATCATGCTTCGCCAGTACACCCGCGAGCGTTTGTTCTCGCAACAGGCCTGCCTTGCCTATCTTGGCAACCTTTTCAAGGTTCGCACATGCCATTGATTTGCATACTCGACCCGGTTTGCACACCGTCTTTACTCACTGCCTTGTCCCGCACAGGTCATCCTCAATCTGCACCCTGAGACCTCAGATGTGGAGGCCGCTCACATTCTCTTCAAACGCGTCTTGCTCGTTCATATTGCCCCCAATGACTTTCAAGCCAAGTACCGCGTCCTTGTCGGCCTCATCCGACGAGTGTACAGCCTGGCTGCTGGCAGTACCCAGCCTGACAACGCTGACTCGCAGATGCTGCAGGAACTGCTCCTGCCCGGCCACATCTACTGCGCCTTTGTCAAGGAACAAATGAGCGAATACCTGGTGGCCATGCAGAAATTGGTGCAGACTGACTTGCGCATGGGCAAAACTGTGGACGTGAGCAACACCAACTATTTGCAGACCGACGTCATGCGTCGCTGCCCAGACATTGGAAGCAAGCTCGAGTACTTTATGAGCACGGGCAACCTCAACTCGCCCACGGCCCTTGATCAGATGCAGGTCACCGGCTTTACCATTGTTGCGGACAAGCTCAACTTTCTCCGCTACCTGTCTCATTTTCGCTGCGTGCATCGTGGTGCCTACTTCTCGCAAATGAAGACCACGGCCGTCCGCAAGCTGCTCCCGGAGGCTTGGGGCTTTCTTTGCCCCGTCCACACTCCCGATGGTGCCCCTTGCGGTCTCCTCAATCACTTGGCTCGCCACTGTCTGCCCCCGACCGAGCCCGTGGACATCAGCTCCCTGCCCCCCACCCTTCTGGGCTTGGGCATGATTGCTGTTAGCGAGCAACCACACTTTCACTGCCTGGACGTGCTCCTGGACGGCCATCTTGTTGGCTTTCTCGCTCTCGAGCAAGCTCCCAAGGTTGGTGATAATCAGAATTTTTTGCTTATTTGTTTTGTGTTTGTTTTTTCCTTCTTCTTTTTCTTCTACTGTTCTTCTCATTTGCACACGTGCTTGTGCGCGCCCATCAATGCCTCAAATCACTCTCCCCGCTTATAGTTTGCCGAGCAGCTCCGTATTTTGAAGATTCGCGACGATGAGCGGGTACCCAACACTCTGGAGATTGCCTACGTTGCCCCGCGCGCCGCTGGCCAATTTCCAGGTGGGTGCACAACGTGGATTGTGCAATTGATTGCTTTGACAATGGGCCGTCCAGCTCAAGAGCTACCCGGCGTCACATCCAGGGCCTCCACCATTTTTATTTCTCCTAGCTTGCGTACACTCACTTGCATGGGCTATGTGTGTACATGCCATAGGCTTGTACCTGTTCAGCACGCCCGCGCGCCTGCTGCGGCCTGTGCGCAACCTGCGGATGAAGAGCACCGAGTTTGTCGGCTCGTTTGAGCAGGTCTACCTCAATGTGGCCGTGGACCCCAAGGAGTTTGTGTCTGGCGAGACGACGCACATGGAGCTTACCAAGCATGGCTTTCTCAGCATCGTGGCCAGTTTCACGCCCTTTTCCGGTTCGCACCCTCGACTCTGCTTGCGTCTTTGCGTCCTCTTCCCAGATTGCTGTTAGGTTTCGATCTGCCTGACTCACAATGAATGCTCTCTGTGTTGTGTCCCCTCCTAAGATTTCAACCAGTCACCTCGTAACATGTACCAGTGCCAGATGGGCAAGCAGACCATGGGTGTCCCTGGTCAAGCTATCAAGTACCGCGCTGACAACAAGTTATACTCACTCAACAGCGGTCAAACACCTTTGGTACGGCCGCGTGCCTACAATGAGTATGGCGTGGACAACTTTCCCGTGGGCAACAACGCCATCGTTTGCGTCATTGCGTACACGGTAGGTCTTCCTACGAGTTGTGGGATCAAGTGGCAACCCGTTGAATGAGCACACCTTGATTGTGATCCAATGCCTGATGTGTGTCCTCTCGCTTTGACAGGGCTATGATATGGAAGATGCCATGATCTTGAACAAAGGATCAGTGGAGCGTGGTTTCATGCATGCGCGCGTGCTGGCAACCAAGGTCATTGATCTCACGGAAAAAACCAAATCGCGAGTCTGCCACTACTATTTTGGTGTCTTGCCCAAGGATCGCTCTGCCAATCTCAAGATGGAGAAGCTTGATGCCGATGGGCTCCCGCGCGTTGGGGCGCACATCAAGGAAGGCGATGCTCTCTACTCCTACATTGATGGCTCAACCAACGAGTCGCGAACGGAAATTTACCGCGGCGAACCTGCCATCATTGATCGCGTAAGTGTTTTTTTTTTTTTTTTCCCTTGCACAGTCGGACGTGACCACCCTTCCTTCTTTTCTTTTTTCTGTTTCTGTTTCTGTTTCTGTTTCTTTTCTTTTCCTTCCTCGACTCACCTCCACGTGGTGATTTTGCAGGTCACAATTCTGGGCGGCACCAGCATGCGCGGCTCTGTCAAGGGCCCGCAGAAGGTCACCATTCGCCTCAGCATCAACCGCAACCCTATCATCGGTGACAAGTTTGCCTCCCGCCACGGACAAAAGGGTATTCTTTCGCAGTTGTGGCCCACCGCAGACATGCCCTTCAGCGAGTCTGGCATCATTCCCGACATTCTCTTCAATCCCCACGGTTTCCCTTCGCGCATGACCATCGGCATGCTCATTGAGAGCATGGCTGGCAAGTCGGCTGCCTTGCACGGCGTGGCGCACGATGCCACGCCTTTTATGTTCAACGAGGTCAGGAGTAGGCTCCCGCTCCTAGCTTGGCATGGAGAAAACAGTGGCTTGGTGGTTCAAAAATGGCTTTGATCTTGTCCGTGCTCACATTGTCGATCCTTCCCTTTGAACGGCGTGGTTAGAATGAGCGTGCTGTCGATTACTTTGGTGAGCAGCTGCGGACGGCCGGGTATAACTATCACGGCCACGAGCGCATGTACTCGGGCATCACGGGCGAGGAATTTGAGGTGGACATTTTCATCGGTAAGCAGCATGTCTTCCGAGTGTGCCTGCCCCGTCATCCAAGGTCTTTTAACTTACATCATCGATTCTCTTGCGTTGCGTCACCCACTCGCAGGCAATGTGTTCTATCAGCGCCTGCGTCACATGGTGTCTGACAAGTTCCAGGTGCGAACGCAAGGTCCCGTGAACAGCCTGACGCGGCAGCCCGTCAAGGGTCGCAAGAAGAACGGTGGCATTCGTTTCGGCGAGATGGAGCGTGATGCTTTGCTGGGCCACGGCACCGCCTTCTTGCTTCAAGATCGCCTCTTCAACTGCTCTGACCGCTCAGAGGTATGTCACCAACGCACGATCGATGGGCCGTCCTGGTCTTTCTGCTTGGGTGTTCTCTCACTTGGCTCTTTTTGGCTCTTTTTAGGTGGATGTGTGCCGGAAATGTGGCAGCCTTTTGTCCCCGTATTCATCGGAAAAGACGGCGGCCAATCGTATTCGTGTGCTGCGCTGCCGTGGTTGCAGTGACGGCGGCGAGGTGGTTCGGGTTAACCTTCCCTACGTGTTTCGGTATTTGACAGCTGAGCTGTCGGCCATGAACATTCGCCTCAGTCTGGATGTAGCGCCCATTGTCGCATAGACTTGACAGGCAGGGATGAGGAGTGCTAGAGTTATTCTTGCGTTTCTGTTACGTTCTCTTTGTTGATTTGTAGCCATCGCGGTCTTTCTGTTGTTTTTGTGTTTTTGGTGCCTTTTGAACAGGCAAGGCCGGCTTGGGGGTTGAGATGGTAACCTGCCAGGATCCTTGTCAACCTGGCTTTTCTTTTGATTGTTGTTTTTGCAAAGCAGGGTGAAATGAGCCCCTCATGTGCTTGCTGGTAATCTTACAACGTCGCTTCGCGGCTCGGTAAAACCCTTTTGTGTCAAAATGAATTGACCGGCTCGTCTGCGCTCGCAAGTGAATGAATATGTGAGAAAAGTTGATTATTATGATTTCAAAATACTTGACGCAGATGATAAAAGATCTCATCATAGGAACATGTCGGTCAGGCGATGGGGGCACCGTGCCCTCCAGCTGGCGCCCAAAAGGCAACCTTTGCTTTGAGAGGAAGCGCCAGCTCACATCAAATCCGGGTCTCGTCCTGAGAAGGCCAGGCCGTGCCCTGGACACAAAGATGGCTAAGCTCTGCACCCAGCTGCGCAGCCGTAGGTCGCGCTCCTGGTTGATTGTGCCAGCACTGCTGGAGGAGCCTACGCGACAGCTCGGCCAATGCAGGAATGGCATGTCAGTATAGGGGTAGATGAACGAACCCACTGCCACCTGGCAAAAGCTAGGACGCAGGAATCGCACCTTGTCAAAGGGGGAGCCAGGTCTTGAGGCAATCTCAGACGGTGACCCCGATCTAGGAAGAGACGCAGTTGGAGAGGGTCTGTGTCTGCATATGGAACTTGACCGGTCAAAACCTCGAACGCAAGTACACCAAAAGCCCTACACGCCGTCAGCAAAAAGACAACACGTGTGATGATGACCAAAAGGAGCTCTTGCGCGCCGTGGACCGATGAGGGCCTGCAGGGAGCGCATCGTACCAGACATCGCTCGCAAGAGTATGCGGCTTGCCGTTGAGGCCCTCTAGGCTCATCCAACGAAATGGCAAGTCGCCGTTGGGCTGCGGCCGATAGTAATCTTCTTCAGTCTTTAAGCGGCGAGATACTAGGTGGAGAAACAAAAAGGAAAAAAAAAAAAAAAGCTGGTGTGAGTTTGCACGCGTCGCATGGAGGGCTGCACAACGCACGCTTTGATGTTCAAGGATATGGACTGAAGGCGCGTACAGCCAAAATCAGAGAGCTTGCAGACGTCCTCGGACACCAACAAGGCGTTGCGTGCTGCCAGATCGCGGTGAATCATTGGTCGTTGATGCAGGTAGGCCAAGGCCGATGCCAGCTACACAAAGCAGCCGCATGGGTGAGAACTTTCTTCAAGTCATAGGCAAAGTCAACCCTGTTCAGCCCACCCCCAGAAGTGGATTAAGGCACTAAGAGCCAGTACCTCCCCGCTGCCCTGGTGCTAAGGATGAGAGCGGTATCCGATAAGAGCAGGAAAACTCACCTGGCAGAGCCAACTGAGGCGCTGGGCCTGCGGAGTACCTGAACCGGGGCCGTCGGGAGCTCGTAAATACTCGCGCAGTGGACCCAAGGGCGCGAGCTCAAGCACCATGGCCAGGCGTTGTTCCACAAGGGTGCAACCGTAAATGGCAATGATGTTTGGATGCTCCAATGTGTGAAGCAGCAAGGCCTCGCGCAGGACGGCGTCAGTCTGTGTCCCAAAGCACGATGGCCCCACAGGCAGCATGCATGTTGGTTTGTAAGACAATCCATGTGAAAGAGTCCCGACAACTTCTTGGTTGAGCCGATTCCACCTGGAGCCCGGAGCTTGACGTACCTGATTCTTGCTCTGGATCAAGTGTGCAATCTTGATGGCCACCTGCGTGGGCACCATTGCTCCACATGAAGATGCCTGAGGGTCAAGGTCAAAGCCAAGGTCATTCATGCAAACCGGTGGGACTGATGCTGGGATTTGCAAACCCCAGAGGACGACGAATGCATGCATCAAACGCCGAGTGGATTTGCCATCTCTTCAGTGGAGCGCTTACCAACCTGCACAACGCGCCCAAAATTACCGCTACCCAGCTCGTTGCCCAAAATAAAGTTGTTGCTACGAGAACGTTTCCGCGGGCGCTAAGATGAGCTTGCTGTCGGGAGAAGAAGAAGGAGATGCAACCCGGACGGGAAGGCTGCCAAAAGAAATATCCACGGCCAAGTGCGCCAGTGCCTTACCTTGGGAGAAAAACCAGGCGTTTGCTATCGGCACCAAAGTCGAGGGCCATGGCGGCCAAAACATCCTCAACGTCGCGTTGCAAGGCAGATTGACGCCATTGACGACGTCGGTGACGCAGCACGAGGAGAGCGAGTAGGCTTCCGGCCACCAAGACCACCACGCTAGCCGCAATGGCGGCCACGATGACCCCGGCTTGGTGCGTTGAGGAGGGAGAGAGGGTCAATCCGGGCTCGGTGGTGAGGTGATGCGGCACGGAACTAGAAGCAGTGACGGCCGGGGAGAGAGTGCTTTGATCCCCCATGTTGATGGCGACATTAAGCACGAGGGTTAGATTGTCGTCTGTTGTGAGGGTGACGGTGCCCTGGGTGGAATTGCTCAAAGCAAACATGACCTGCATGCCTGCGCGATCAGAGCTCTCCGTGACAAGCCCCGAGGAGAGGACTTGGAGGATTTCACGAGTGGGGTAGAAGATGGAATCATCAAAGCACCGTTCAAAGGGTAGCTCGGCGGTTAGGTCGGGCAGCATGAGAACGATGCCACGGAGAGAGGAGATGTTGAAGATGGTGCCGGAACATGGCTGAAAGAGTGCAACGGCCAGATCTGATGAACTCGTGGGGACGCGAACCATCATGTCACAAATATGTTCGTCCCAGCCATTGGCGCACTGGGGAATGCCATCGCAAATTTGATCGGGGCTGGCGAGTGCGGTGAGATTGAGAGAACCGAGCACGGGTCCGTCGGGATCGTATTCAGGGCACTGGATGGTGGTGACACGAGTTCCCACGACACAAGCGCCAGAGCAGTTGACGCGGCCACAATCTCCAGGAATGGGGGCAAGGACGCAATCACAGTTTGCAGTGGTCGGGAAGTTCAGGGTGTATTCGGGCCCGCACGTCTTGGGAAACGTGGCGGCAAAGGTGTTGGGCCGGATCGTCTCCAGGGGGTTGCCTTGAAGGTATATGGCACGCATGTGTGGAATCATGTTGGGAATGATGGCAGAGTTGAGGTAGCTGATGGTATTGAAGCTTAGGTCCAGAACCTCCAAAGCACGTAGGCTGCGCATGGAGAAGACTGTGAGCCAGGAATGAGAGAGGTTGAGGTAGCGCATGTAGGGCACGCTCTGAAACCCCTCGCCCAGGCTTTGTATCTCTTGGCAGGGCAGGTGAACATGTTCAATGTCGGCGGAGAGGATTTGCGGCAGGACGCGAAGAGCTGGTGGCTGTGTGTTTGCACAGCGGTCGCAGACGAGGCTGCCGCCCGCGGTGGTAGAGTTGCCGGGCGTGTAGGTGCAGTTTTGTGCCCTATATGGGGGGCACATGTCTTGGCTCGTTAGGTCTGTGGGCCAGACCCAATGGCCGTCAAAGCACTCCAAGATTGGGGAGGCCATGGCTCCGTCGGTTAGGCAGGTGCTGTTGCACACGTGGCCATGCGCGTAGGCGTACAGCAGGGTACCCTGGCACGAAGTGCGACCCTGGAGCGAGTTGGTAAACAGCAAACGCCCCTCACATGGCCGACAATCACCCGGAACGGCACACCGCCGAGCCCCACCAACCCTTGGCACGCACGCCACGGTCAGCAGGAGCAAGGTCCAAAGCCATCTCCCACCCACCACTGCCCGCATCACCCCAGCGCTTGCGGCGGGCACCATGTCAGGTCGCAACACCCGACGACCAAGATCTGAGCTCTCTACCCGCAACAAGAACACACCGTCGTGAGCGACCAGAAGGCCCCTGCGATACCCAACACCGCCCCTTCAACCCCACACCCACAAGCCACCCTAGCCCCAACAACAAGACTCACCAAGAGCCCGAGGCGCAACGGAGAACAGGAAGGGCCGCTGCCCTTTTTTTTTATTGTACCCCACGTACCGTCCACCAGCTCAATGTGCATGTGTGTGTGTGTGTCAACAAATACACACACAACCCCCTCTCTCTCTCTCTAAATCTCTCTCTCTCTCTAAATCTCTCTAAATCTCTCTAAATCTAAATCTCTCTCTCTCTCTCTAAATCTCTCTCTCTCTCTAAATCTCTCTCTCTCTCTCTAAATCTCTCTCTAAATCTCTCTAAATCTCTCACTCTCTAAATCTTTCTAAATCTCTCTCTAAATCTCTCTCTCTCTAAATCTCTCTCTCTCTAAATCTCTCGAAATCTCTCTAAATCTCTCGAAATCTCTCTCTCTCTCTCTCTCTCTCTTGCAATCATCAAGAGTGAGAACAAGTCCTTCTTCGCTTTATGGACATCACATCATGTCAATCCATCACATCGTATGAAGTAGCCCATAGATAGCACCACCCGCCCGAGGGGAAGGTTGCGACGGAGTGGTCGGTCGGCCAAGAGGTGCGTTGTTCTCATCCCGTGAGGGGCGAGGTTTTGGGATGAGGCTTTTGTAATCGTCCGGGGCAAACCCAGACGCACGCCAACGGATCGCCTCGGAATTTGTTGATAGCATCCATTGACCTCTGTGAAAAAAAAAAAGCTTCTAAGGCTATCAGAAGTGCGAGGCCGGTCGGTGAGTGGTGATAAGCATGCCTGTCAAATTTCAAGTCAATTCATCCTGGAACCGCAGGCTCCACTCCCAGAGCTGTCCGGGGATTCATCGGGGTATGCATAGACATCCACAAGCTCGATCTCGCCATCTTTTGCTAGAGCGAGGTCTCGGTCGAGCCATCCCCTGTGAAGGTCGGCGCCGTCTGAGATTTTCAAAAGACGCAATACGCATGGCAAGATGAGCGTCGCCGAGGAAAGCACAACGCAACGGGGCAACTTTCCACTTGAAACAGGTATGCCTACCCAGGCCAGTGCGGGGCCCGCAACGAAGAGTTGGAGCAGATTCTCAAAACTCGGCCGGGATGCCGCATTGAGTTGCAAGCATCGAGTCATGATTCTAAGCCAAGGCGGTCACGGTGAGAGTGGTTTTACTTTCATCCCAAATCAGAGTCGAAGGGGCATGCGTGACACGAACTGTTGGACGAGTCGTGGCGCTTGCGGGGGCAGCGGAAGGGTGTCGCCCGCCTTTAGACGAACGATGATCGTCGCTATCCAAACATTGGGCGGGTCGGTGAGTCCAAGACACGGGTTGGCATTTAAAATGTCCCCGCACGCAGACTGCATTACACACCGACATCACAGCCCGCCCATGGCACGGCTCCTTGCGTGGCCAGCTCCCAAGCCAAAACGCCATATGACCATACATCAGACTGCTCCGAATAGCGCCGCTCTACCAAGCACTCGAGCGCCATCCACCTACCGAGTATGTGACTTGAGCACCGGACCATGTCCGTCAACAAGCTGCAACCAAACTGCGCCAAGTCTTCAAACATACCGAAACGGCATATCCTCATCTGAGACGCTCTTGTAATAATCAGAGCTCGGCAAGACCCGTGATACTGCAACCCAGGCACCGCACGATCAATGCACATACACGCGCGCACACACGTGCGCACACACACACACACACACACACACACACAGCTTGACGTTTGACCAAGCATTGCTTGCGACAACTCACGTCCGAAATCAGCCAGTTTGCAGACCAGCGGCATGAGTGAGGTGACCAGCACGTTGCGGGCTGCCACATCGCGATGAATCACGCCACACTGTGCCAAATGTGTCAGAGCCTCGGCCATCTGCAAGAACCGCGGAGAAGCAGAGATAATATGAATAACAGAGATAGTGAAAAAAAAAAAAAAAAAAAAAAAAAAAAAAAAAAAAAAAAAAAAACTCGTGGCCATTCCGCTGCCTAAATGGCCGGTCCGAGGAAAAGACAAAGCCAATCGTTTCCAAGGTACCTGAAGAAGGGCAATTTGGATGTTCGTGGGGCTCAATGGTTGACTTCGGACACGATCGCGCAAGTTGCCATGAGGTGCCCACTCCAACACTGCCCCCAAATGCGACTGTCCTCGCGATTCATCACTGAGGAAAGTGGCACACATATTAACAATGTTGGCTGAGCTTCTCCCGCAACGCACATGCACCACGCGTGTTATTTATTGCTGCGTCAGCGACTGGCGACGGTCAACACGTACGGGGAGAGGGAAACACCGTAGAGGCTGATGATGTGTTGATTGCCCTTGAAGTTCTGCAGCAGCATGATCTCACGGAGCCAGGACAAGATCTATGCAGCAATCAATCGCCAAACCATCCTCGATCACCACGACATGCCGCCACAACGATAAAACAAGCAGGGATGCACATTGTACGCGAGCAGACGTCACGCTGATGAACCTTACCGTGACGCTGCCCTCGGCACACTGCTTAAGGGCCGCCGGCTGGGGGCCCGAGCCCATGTCCAGCATGACTTGATGCACAACGCTAAAGTGGCCACGGCCGACGACACGCTGGATGGCAAGATCCTCCTCATCGATGAGCTCCAGCGGAGTCGGGTTGAGCTGTGGATAGGCTTCGTGGAAATCCCGACGAGCAGCTTGCATGAGGAGAAGCCACTGCTCCTCCATCTCGCGATGCTGGCCCTGCCGTCGACGACGAGCTGCCCAGATCTGCCAAGACACGCCCATCAGCAACAGCAAGAGCACTGAGGTAGACATGGCGGCCAGCAAGACGGTCGAGGCGCCCGATGATGAAGCAGTGCTGGTCGGCAAATTGGTGGTAGAGGACACTGGGGTATGGGTAGACATGGCCGTTGAGGCAGCTTGATCGCTGACCAGGCTTGCGTATAGGGCGTCAAACGTGACACTATCTAGATCCGTTGGCGTGGCCGTCTCATTTGCGGCCGGGCTTCCATCAATACCCAGCATGTTGCCGGCCGCAAGCCGATAGACACTGGTCAGAGAGAGGTCGTTGGCCAGGTTTTCAACGGTTCGCAGCAGGCCGTGCATATACACGTAGGGATAGGATGTGTTTCGCAGCAGGATGAACCTGTCAACATGTTTTATGACGAGGGCAGCCACAGCGTGGATGTTGCGAACAGCCCGTGAGAGGAACAGGTATAGCCTGACCCGGTGCAGGATGGGGCGTTTAGGGGCGAGGGCAGAAGAGGGGGCGGGATCGAATCAAGCGCCCGGTTGGCCGAGGAATGCACGTACCTTGCAACAGCGAGGCCGTCGTGAACTTCAACGGCATTCCAGTTGCGGATGACGCCACGCCACCAGTAGCAGCCTGGGGTCCGACCCGTGATGACGCCGCTGGCAATCGTAAAATTGAAGGCGGAGACGCAGTCAAAGTTGGGCCCACTGGGTCCGCCAGCACTGGAGAAGGCAAACTCCAGGGTGAAGGAGCAGCCAGCCTCGTCTTCCGCGGAGGGACAATCGGGGGTGCCATCACAAAGCTGGGTGGGGGAGATGGGATCGGAGGAGGAGAGACAGGTCATGGGTGGGGTGACGGGAGGGGGGCAGAAGGAGGCATTGATGTAGGCTGGTGCGTAGCAGCTGCAAGTGACATCGTAGCCAGAGCGTGGGTGAACATTGCCAGCACAGTTGACGTTGATGGAAGCCAGGGTGAGGGGCTTATTTTCAGGATCGGGATGCTGTCTGAGATATGAGGTGTTGAGGATGCGCCACCACGTATCAAAGTCGACGGCATCGCCAGCCAGGGGACCAAGAAGAGCCATGTCGAGGCGTCGGAGGCTACCGGACTGCGGAAGAAGGGACTTGTCAATGACCGTGGGAGCAAGTCTAACGACGGCGCGATACGTTTGGAGAGAGGGCCACGATTCGTTGAGGGAGCGGAGGGCTTCGAGGTCGGGGATGTAAAAGAACAGATCGGTGAGGCTGGGGAAAAGGGGCTTGGGCTCTTGCCAGATGAGTGCCGGGGGAAAGTTATCCCAGTAGCGCAGGGTTTGCAGATTGGGATAAAGAGCCAAATGAGAAAGGTTTAAGGGAATTTGTGTTGGAGTGCCCCGCACGCTCCAATAGCGCAGAGCCGGGGCTGGGGGCAAGGGGGCATTGTAGAGTTGACAATCGTCAATGTCCAGAAACTGAAGCGCGGGGAGTGTGGGAAGCGCGAGTTCAGAGGTGTGTGCGACACCGCGGATGAGCAAGGCCTGGAGATGAGCAAGGCCCTGGAGATGGTCATACAAACGGAGGCTGTCGGTCGTGTTGGCGTAAAACCCGAGGGCCAAGGATCCGAGGTCGTGGGGGAGGCCGAGTGGGACTTGATGGACAAACTCGCAAAAATAATCATAAGTAAAGCCAAGCAGCTCGATGTTGGCTTCACAGGCGGGCTGATAATTGAGGCAGGAGCCGTGCCAGGTGTTGTTGATGCAGGTGAGGGAGACGCTGGCCTGATCGTGGCAGCGCACCGTGCAGGTTGTGGTGCCTGGCGGGCAGGTTTGCCCGTCAAAGCGCGGGGGCGACTCGGGACAAAGCGTTGCCGACGGCAGGACCACAACCGTGAGCAGCAAGAAGAGGCCCTGCCAGGTGACGGACAGCTGATGCGCGGGCCGTGGCATCATCGATGGCTATCAGGCGGGCGGCGGGTAGTCAGTGCCGCGTGTTGACCGGCTCATGTCACGCTCTTGAGATCGCAACTGTCGGCAATCGAGAAAAGCAATGTCATCATCAATGCCAGCAGAGTCAAAGACTTTGCGGTCGACCTGACCAGAAGGAGGAAGAGCAGCAGGAAGAGCAGCAGCAGCAGGAGCAGCAGCAGGAGAGAGGAGGAAGGGGAAGAGGAGGAAGGGGAAATGGATGAAGCGTCAGCTTGAGGAGCGAGGTTGCCATATTAGCACCATGTCAGCCCATGAAACCCCCTATCGCTACCTACCTACCATGACACTTACCCCCCACAACATACCTCAGCAATCCGATGCTTGACGCTTCACGCCTTCGAACAGACATTTACCCCCGCCACACACCAGGCACGCCACATCCCGCACCAGGCACTGGGAGACTGATAGCTCTCCCCTCCCCCCTCTTGCCCGAGCTGATCCTCAACGTCGAGCCACGATGCGCGCGCCTGCTCCACGCCTGCACAACAGCACTCTTTACATGTTAAATCTGTCTCAATCTCTGCTCTCAATCCCTCTCTCTCTCAATCCCTCTCTCTCTCTCTCAATCCCTCTCTCTCTCTCTCAATCCCTCTCTCTCTCAATCTCTCTCTACACATATCTCTCTCTCAAAAAATCTCTCTCTCTACACATCTCTCTCTAAATCTCTCTCTCTCTACGCGTTTCTCTCTCTACGCGTCTCTCTCTCTCTCTCTTCTCTCTTTGCAAATGTCAGACAAACAAGAACGCCAAATATAAGTATTTTACTTATAAGACCCGAGATGGACCATACCTGCGGGGTATCACACATGCGGACGGGTATAAGTCAACGTTTACCTTCTACTTACCACACCTGAACAGTTGTCAACAAAAACAAGGTCTTGTTGCTGTTGTTGTTTTTTTTTCAAGGTTTTGGGACGAAACGGCAGCGCCACTGTCTGATGAAAGGCGCGTGCAAAGCTGGCGGTGACGATGGTCATGGCGAGCTGATGAGGTTGTTTGAAGGCCCTCCGTGTTGTGGCTGCTTCTGCTGAGGAGCTGGAAGGGGCTGGTTGAGGTAAGCCGTTGCTCGGCTCTCTCGCGCCTTTGCCCCGCCCCCTGTCACAGCGGCTGCGACACCCTCACATGACCGCCCCCCCTCCTCCCCCTCCTCATGGATGTGTCTGTAGCTTGCCGCTTCAGTCCTGGGACCTAGAGCGGTATAACGCCCGGGCCTGCTGTTTTGTGGATCAGTTCGCTCGGTGGATTGGCCTTCTGTTCAGCCGACAACTACTCAACGCCGCCCCTACGAGCGCTCCTCCCGCTCACTCGTGCTCTCTCCTCGAATCTTGTCATTGCCAAGGGGTGCGCATTGAGCCGACCCATCCCCTCACCATGGGGTCGAGTAGCAGCCGTGCTGCACCGATCCACCACCATCGCTCATCAGCTGGTCAGCAAGAGGCCACCATCAACATCTTATTGCATGGGACAGAGGCCATCAATGCCTCCATTCCCGATCCTTCCCATCCGCGCCGTTCCAGTACCAGTTCAGCTCAGCAGCTCAAATTGACATCCGATCGACGTCTCAGCCGCTTTGATCCTGAAGCTAGTACAGGCTCGGGCCGCCTCAACGCCGAATCCACCCGTTACGCCAGCGATACCACCGTGGTCGATGCCACCCGCCTCCTGGCCAGCCAGCCAGCCATCAAGGTTCGCCGCACTCAAGCGCAGCTTCTCTTGGTTTTGGTTTGTTTGTTTTTCGAACCACTCCCCCCTTGTGCCCTCACCGACTTTCATCGCATCTAGGTTCAGTTGGTCATGGGCCAACAGCTACAACTGCGGTCTGCCGATACCAGTGATTTAATCCTCGCGCTCAATTGGCTGCAGTGCCACGAGTTTGCCATGTTACAAGGACCTCTCCTCCTGATCTACCACAATGATATCTCCGCCCACAGCGCCGCCATCACTCTCTTGGAAACCGCCAGTCGCACTCACACCCGTGAACTCGTTGCTCTCCTACGTGCCATCAAACACGACCGTGAAATTCACCACGCTCGCCACGCCCTTGATCAGGCACTCAACCCCTCCTCTTCCTCCATCACCTCTGCCGAGCCCCACCAACAACAACACTTTCGCATTACCCGTGGCTTCTCCATCTCCTCAACCTCCTCATTTGATGCTTCGGGTCTTGCCACCCCGCATCAAGCCAGCACGCTTGCCGTGCCCGCCGTGACCCGCATCCGCCGCTCAAGCCCCCTGGCCTCCCCCGCCCAAAGCCCCCACAACTCCCCCGCCGTGCGTCGGCAGACTCAGTCCAAAGACCGCCCCAACAGCATGCCCGTGCTGAACCTCGACGAGTGCCCTGATAGCCCCACCCTTACCAATCCCACGTCTCTGGACAACAAGCGACTCCAAGTCGCCCGTCGTTTCCAGGTCGAACTCCTGGACATGCTACTAGCCACCCGGACCGCACCCGAGGAACGTGCCCGGCGCGCCGCAGCTCTCTTGCATGACTTTGATAAGACCAGCCACGACGTGCTCCTCCCCTCGGCCAATCGGCAGGAACTCGTCGATGCCGTTCTCACCATGGATCACACGGAAGATGAGGGTGATCAAGAAGAATTGGACACGACCTCAAACAAACAGCCAGAGGGAACAGGCGCAGAAGATCCTGCCCCGATCCCGCCCCTCAACTTTGGGCCCAATGTTGCCCAGGCGTGGGGCGCCTCGCCCTCGGCACCGTCTGCCCAAGCGACAACGATGGACCTTGATCGCCTCGACGACAGTCATGACGCCGTTGTCACCCACCCCTCCAAGGCGTCTGTTTTGTCCGCTGACTCGGGGCCACCGGGCCTCAGTCGCCGCACAAGCAAGGTGGTGGCTCAGCTATTTGGTTTGGCCCCGCAACAGCAGAGAACGCTTTTTTGGGCCGGCTTGCGCCAGGTAAGCGGTGGCGAGGGCGGCACCTTTGAGCCAAACACAGATCTGCAGCAGCTTCACACCATGCCCAGCGTGGACGATGATGAGGAAAATGTTCGCGCAGCAACGCCCTACTCTGATGATGGTGATGACGACCGGCGCGAGAGTGGACAGTTGCAACTTGAGGCCGCTCGCCCTGGGGTCGAGCTTCTGCCCTGGCGCCAAGAGCTGGCGGGTTTTGGCGCTGTTCTAGAAGCCGGCCGCGAGCACGCCCGTGCCCATGCGACCGTCCACGGCAATTGGCAAGGCACTGTTGTCATTAGTCAGGTGCCAACCGTGTCGCGCATCCTCCGTAGCTATTCGGCCCTCAACACGGGCCATTGGGCCCTGACCGACATTGACACGGTTCGCTATCAGGGCCGTGCTGCCGTGCTGCGAGCCACCTCCTATAGCGTTGCGCTGATGGCCCAAGGAACCGCACGGGAGAACAGCAATGCTCCAGCAGGCATGCAACTTCTACTTTCTCGACTCGACTTTTGGTGCCGGGTACCTGGAAACAAAAAGCTGCTGGCGCTGGCCGTGCGTGGACCATCTAATCACTACCTTGTAGCGTTTTTTCACGTGCCGCGCCGAGCCGCCCAACTTCTTGCTCGCCTTGCATCACTGCGCCGGAAACACCATAGTCACTTTTGCGACGTGGCACTGCCTCCACCCATGACGGCCCGTACGGGCCCCGAAGGCACACCCGAGTACCAGGTGGAGGCACGCCTGCTGGGCACCCAGTTGCGCCACGGTGCCACCTCCCTGGCCACGGCGAGCGAAGCCATTTTTGAGATTTTGGTGTGTCGCCATCGCCAACCGCCTTCCCCCCTGCCCTCGGCCCTGCTCCCATCAGCGCAAAGTGGCCAAGTTGTCTCGTGCCTCAAATCGTCTGGACCCGCGTTGTCTGATTCGCTCATCTCATCAATGGTGTCACTAGGAACCCCTGCCATCACCGGTGCGCGTGTCATGCTCTTTTACGGCGTTGGACGCCACCATTGCGTGGGAGCATCCGGATGGATCCTCCGATCGGCGCATGCATTCGAGCGTGAGCTTTGAAACTCAGCACCTGCGGTATGGCACACACTTGGGGGCGCTCATTTCCACATGCTGCAATCAACACGATTCGGATGGTTGTTCCACGGTTCGGCCACATGACAACCAATGAAAGATGCGTGCGTGCACTGCTCACCGGCAACCTCCATTTGCATCCATCCATCTAGCCTTGCCGCCGTCCTGGAGCGCGACCGTGCCATGGCAGCCCGAGCCAAGGAGATGCACCTGCATCTTCCCGAGGACGGCTATCTTGTTGTGCGTGATGCCCGCCTTCCTTCATCACTGGTCAAGACTGCAACCTCGAAGATACCTGAAAATACCTCACGCGCATGGTCTGCCCTTGCCTGTCCGGCTGCAGCTACTCGTGTATGGCGAGGCGACAGAGCCTGTGTTGGTCATCGTTTTGGAGGTCGCCGGCATGGGTCTCGAGATTGTGAATCAACTCCAGCGCATTGTCCAGCTGGTGGGTGACCCGCAACATGCTCGCCAGGGTTAAAGGGAAGGCAGGGAAGCCCCTGGGAGTCAAATAGTCGAAGAAACAACGCTCAAACACCTTGTTGTTGCTGTCTTATCCTCACGAGCTGTGTGCGATGCGATGTATGCGGGCGCTGTCCATGATACTTAGAGCAAAACCACGCAGCGTGCACGCCAGACCGCAGACGTTTTTGCGAGTGTGACACCAAGCCCTGTATCAGCACTTGTTATAGATGGCCAGCACATTGAACCATCAGCAGGCCTACGGCAAGCGCAGATGGACCGTCATTCGCTCAAGTCCATCACTGCCCTCGGTACGCTGACAAGCGGCGGTCGCTCTCCAAGCTGCACACCGTCATGCCTTATTCCGTTCAATCCTCTGGCGCTTCCTGCATGCAGGTCAGGGTCATTTTGGCAAGGTTTACCTGACCGAGTGGAGTCCCACCGATGGACGTGAGCCTCGGAAGGTGGCGACCAAAATGCTCCGGTCTGACGCCACCGACGAAGATCGCGTAAGGCGCGCACTTGCATGGATGGATGATGCAGATTGATCTTTTCTTCACCATCTGTGCACTCGGCCATTGCTCCCGTTGCTCTTGATAGCGCAACTTTTTGCGAGAGGCCGAGCTGGCGTGCCAGCTGCGCCACCGAAACATCGTCCAATTTGTTGGTGCGTGCCCGGTCCCAATCACATGGTCGTGAACCACCGACGGGCTGTCTCAACATGCCAAACCCACCCTTTTGCAGGATGCTTGTTGGAGTCGGACCCGTGGTTGTTGGTCCTGACATACGTGCCGTATGGCGATGTGCGTCGCATCCTGAAGACGATTCGCGGTGGCGGCGCGCGTTGCAGTACGCTTGAGCTCTTGAAAATTGCTACGCAATGCTTCCAAGGTGAGGCGACAGGCTCATCGCGTTGCACCGCCCAGAGCTCCGCCGCGCCCCGCACCTGCATGGTATGGCAAGGGCCTACTGAGTTGGCGCCGATTGCTCACTCTTTGGGATTGAACCTGTAGCCATGACCTATGTGAGCGAACAACGCTGCCTGCACCTGGACCTGGCAACGCGCAATCTGCTGGTCGGGCTCGAAAACCATGTGGTTCTTACAGATTTTGGGCTCGGGCGGCGCCTGGCGAAGGATGAGGCAGCCTGGCATTGCACCAACCCAGGTTCGGCTGGGCTTGGCATGCACAGGAGGGACCACGGCGGTCGAAACACCTGATTTTCGGCATGACGTGCTGGCATCACGGCACGCTGACGCGGTTGGCATCTTTGGCTCGCAGGTCGCATGCCCATCAAGTGGCTGGATCCACAGGCCATGTTTGACGGAGTTTTCAGTCCACAGACGGATATCTGTAGGTGTGCCCGCAGACTCGATGTCTTGCTCCTGGGCCGCATGGCGAGCGATACGTGCTCACTGCGTGTGCTGCGTGTCGCTTCGGCGGTCATTGGTTCCAGGGGCGGCCGGTATTACACTATGGGAGGTGCGTTTGTGAAGTTTGAACAGCAAAAAGCGTCAGAGGGAAGGGGGGTGTGGGGATGTAAAAAAGAGTGGGTGCCCGGCGTGTCGCAGGTTCCGGTGCAGGTTAATGTTCACATTGTCCATGGGCTGGTTGATTGGTGATAATAGCTGTGGTCACATGGCGCACTGCCCTATGGACAACTCAAGGGTGAGTCTTTTGTCACCCACTGCTTTGCTGCTACGCCGAATGGCTGAGCAGGAGTAGCATTGGCCACAATACAATCTTGTCACCTTGTTTTGATCGATGCGGCGGCTGCGCGAATAGGCAAGGCGTATGAGGCGCAGTTTCGGGCGGGCTTGCGACTGGAGATGCCTAACAAGTGCCCGGCGTCGGTGTTTGGGCTGATGACGGCTTGTTGGCACAGTGATCCCTTGCAGGTCTGCTCGCGCTTGGTCTGATCCGCGCTGCAATCGCATCCAATGCTGGCTGTGCTCATGGTGCGCCATGAATCTTGTATTGTCTTAGCGGCCAACGTTTGGCAAGATGACGACCCAGCTGCAGCGCATTGCCGCTGCAGGCATTGCCAAATTGGCACAGGATCGCCCTTCGGTGACAGTGCGCGACCTGGGGCTGCTTGCCCAGGCGTTGGAGCGCCAGCAAGGTTTGTGCCAAGCCCATCCAGGATTTAAATTGTCTCCAGGTCGAAGGCAAGGTAGCATCAGACTCATAGCGACTCGTGGTTGACAGATGTCAGTGTGGTGCCACGATACTCTGTCAACAAGGACCGTGACTTGCACGGCCCGCGGCGGGCCACGGCACGCCAGGCAGATGAGAGCAAGAATGTTTCAAAAACGGACGGCAAGTCCGTAACCGCTGCGGTGCTCTCAACGCCGTCGTCGTCGGCCTCTGCCTCAGTGAGCGAGACAGCCCAGCCACCATCGCAACCAGCCCAAGAAGCTGCGGCACCGCTGGCACGCCCGCCCATGACGCGCCTGGCAGCTATTTCCGAAGCACCAGCCATCGAGTCACAAGACGTCTCGACCGCCGCCATCATGCCCACACCAATGGATGATTCCAACTGTTAAGCTGAAGCCTGGGCATCTCATCTGTGGAAAGTCGGTTGTGACCAAGATGGGACCCCGTGCGGGATAAAAGTACTAATTATTCTGTGTTACTACAATAAGCATCTAAACATTTGAATGGAATTTTCTTATGGACGCATCAATTTTATAGAAAATAATGTTTACGAGTGTTTACGGAGCGTCGTGACTTATGTTGATGATTGTTGCGCCGAATGTTATTTTGCCCAACGTAGAGTTAAACGGTGGTCATGGCCACCGCGCCATCGCGGTTCCAGCTGCGCGACATGGACGACAGTGGTCCAGCAGTCAGCTGGAGTGGGTTTTTATTCAAAAAGGCTTGATGTGCATGTTGCTTCAAGAACCGTTGATAAATGTAAAAAGAGCTAATCAATTGGCAGAAGCACCAGTGCAAAAAACATGGTGCATGGCCTGCGGCACAGCCACAGGACTGTTGTTTGTATTTGCTTTTTTTTTTTGTTCTTATTAAGACCATTGCATTACTTAATGTCGCACTGCTCACACATGGCCTGTCAGCTCTAGACTTGGTCAAAAGAGCGCAGGGGAAGAAGAACATGTGCGCATCGCATCACATAAAGGAGACTTTACGACTCTTGGGGGGCAGAATTGTTGTTGCGCGAGGTCTCGAGGGAGAGCTGTTTGAGGCGCTCGGCTTGGGCGGCAGCCAGGTCCGTCAATTTGCGGTTCCAGACATCTTGGACGGTGCGCTTGACGCGGCAGGAGAGGTGGGTGACATCGGGGGTGACGACCAAGTTGCCAGCGGAAGTCACGGGCTTGCCGTTGACGGTGAGGATGATGTCAAACTGTTGAATGCCAATCTGGTGGGCGGGGGTGTTGGAGATGACGTCGCGGGCAAAGGTGAAGGGGCCGACGGTCATGCCCTCAACACCAAAGTCGCCGGGGCCAACGGCGCCGCTGAGCTCGATTTCCTCAGTCTCCTCGTCGACGAACTCGCGGAGGAGGTTAAAGTCTTCGCTCACACCCTTGGGGTCCAGGGTGCCACCCAGGGAGGCGGGAATCTGGGTCGGGCCGAAAAAGGTTTCGAGGCCATCGCCCTTGGAACCCACCAGCTGCACGCGCTCGCGCAACTTGGCGTTGACAAAGGGGCGCACGATGCCCCAGACCATGGACATGACCGCAGAGTGGTGGCAGAGGGCGATGGTACCGACACGAACGGGGAGGCGATCCTAAGTGTGCAGACATTTTGGGGTGGAACGAGTGAGCACCACGCACGAGGCGGGAGTTGCGGTGGGGGTTCGCTAGCGAGGCGTAGTGGAGCAACGGGAAGGGTATCGTACCTGGAGGAAGCGAATGACGTCGTGCTGGACTTCCGAGGTGAGGTCGGACCAGCCAAAGTTGGTGGCGTCGGCAATGACAGCGACACCAGTGCCGGCGAGCTGGGCCCCACGGCGCTGGAGAAGCTGTTCAAAGAGGTAGTAAAGGGCCTGAACAATGTGCTCCTTGCGGAAGGCGTTGAAGTTGAACTTGGAGTAGTCGCTGAAGAGAACGGTGTGGCCGAGGGGTCCAGGGGCGGGGAGGGGGGTCAGCATGCCGCTGCCCAGGACGTCCAGGAAGCGGACGGCGGTCATGGGGTGATGGTCCGAGCCGAGGTGCTCATCTTCCCAGGCCTCGAGGTTGAAGAGACGCTCCGAGGCCTTGGTGAGGTCGTACTTGGCGACGCGAAGGAAGCGAAGCAGGTAATCGTCGTCATCGTAGCGGATGGGAAGGCGAGTGGGGGCTTGACGGCGACGGGCATCGTTGTCAATGTTGCGGCGGAAAGCGGCAAGGGTGCCGGTGATGTCCGAAGGAGCCATGGTGGGGCTTTGAGCTTGAGCTACGGAGGGAGATGGGTGATTGAACCCGGGGGATAGCGCGACCGGAGCGTGTTTGGCGGGATGAGTGATGGCGGAGGATGCGGGGTTGTTACTGGGCTCGGGGTTGGGAGCCGTGGACCACGGGATGGGAAAGGGAAATGGGACGGCCAGCGGCACTGCTGCCAGGGTGCTTGGTGTGTGATTGGTGTTGGGCAATGCCATGGTGTGAGGGTGTGAGGGTGTGAGGGTGTGAGGGTGTGAGGGTGTGAGGGTGTGAGGGTGTGAAGCAGATCAGATCTTTCAAGACACACCACGGTGCGGCGTGGGCGCGGCGGATGGAGGGACAAAGGAGCGTGTCAACGACAACACAAGACACGACGCAAGATTGCGTCAAGACAAGCAGCAACAGCAACGGCACCAGTGGGCACACACTCTGGGTTCGGGCTGGATCTTTCCACCAAAACAGACATTGGAAAAATGGCAGCGGGAATCAAAGCCGGCTCGTTCCCAATGGTGTTGATGTCTCGATGATGGCGTCGGTAGCGTGTTGGACAGCCGAGGGCTCCAGACGCATCATCACCACCACACTCTGATCATCAACAACTGGTGCTGATGTGTGTGTGTGTGTGTGTGTGTGTGTGGGTGTGTGTGTTGCCGAGGCGTTGCATTTGGATCTGTGTGTGTATGTGTGTGTGTGTGTGTGTGGTGTGATGTGATGGCGGGGCAGTCATCGGGGTCAACAGGGGGCGCGATCCAACTTACGAGCAGCCATGATGATGATGATGATCGCGATAAAACACGCTAGAGTCCAAACTTCAAACCCAAATCAGACCAGTCGAAAACGGGGCAGCAACCAGTCGTAATGGCAGTGGTGTCCGTCCGTCAGTGAGGTCAGTGAGGTCGGAGAAGGGGGTCAGTGGCAGCAGAGAGGGATCACTGGATGTCCAGCAAGGAAAAAAATGGAGTCGTGGCCGTGTTGGGGTTCAAGATGTGGGCGGTGAGCAAGATCGGGCAGGGTCCTCCGTGTGTGTGGTAGATGCATGTATAGGGTGTGGAGGATCTGATGTTCATGTGTGGCAAAATTAAGTGTGAATGTGCTTGGCAATGTTTGTTTGGGTGTGGAGGTTTGGGGTGTGTGGTGTGGCAAAGGCGTGTGTTTTGTGTGGCGATGTGATGAGCCATCAGCACAATAACAAAAATCACATACGGGTTATTGCATTAAATTTTAGAGTTTATGTAGTTTTATTAAATTAATAAGAATTAGTTTATGTTGTATAATGATATTTAGTTGTAGCTGTGATGAGCGTCCGGTGCTTGATGCAAGACGACTCGCGCCCTTCATCACACACACACACACTTTTCTCTCTCTCTCTCTCTCTCTCTCTCTCTCTCTCTCTCTCTCTCTCTCTCTCTCTCTCTCTCTCTCTCTCTCTCTCTCTCTCTCTCTCTCTCTCTCTCTCTCTCTCTCTCTCTCTCTCTCTCTCTCTCTCTCTCTTTGGGTGTGACGCAACATGGAATCGGGGACATGATGTGAGGCAACACTTGGTCATGGCGAAGTGTGCACATGTGTGGGAATACAACGTTGTTGGACGTTGGCGATGTGTGGGTGGGTGTGGTGTGATAGGGTGTGGTGCGGGTTCATTGCATGACGTTGCAGATCGGCAGAGAGGTGTGTGTGCCACAGTGGCAAGATCAGCCCAACTCAAAAGTGTAACAAATCACACTTATAGCCGCTGGTGCAAGCTGCTCAAGGGCTTGCATAAGGATGAAAGCTGGTATCTAAAACTTACCTCTGTTAGTTTAAATTTTTCATCTGACATGTTAATTTATATTACATGTCTTTAAAATATAAAGTCGGCACAGGTAGCTTCAGCCCGGCGAGCTGTTTCGGCGACTCGCGCGGACTGGACTGGCGCCTCGGAGCGTGAAGGCATGATGTGCAAAGAGCGCGCCTGGCGTGCATGTTGAGGCAATAAGGGCATCTACAGTGGAACGGATTCCTCCGAGATACATTCCAAGCAGCTGACAGTTCAAGCCCACCCGTCCCCATCATCATTCACTGGCTTGCTTGTATTGTGTTCGCGTGCTTGTAAAACACAGTGAGTGTGCTTGTATCGGCGTGCTTCTCTGTCTGCATTGAAGATCGCAAGCCATTTGTCTTCACGCAACGCGCGTGTAAAAGTGCTTGCGTCTTTGATCGATTTGTTGGATGTGTACAAAGGTCAGTCGGGGGCGAGCGCTGCTACTTGGAGTGAGACGGGCAACCGCGATCGGGTAAGTAGACCAGCTTGTTCATCTCGACCCACCTCTCTTTTCCTTTCCTGTCTTTTGCTTCTTCTTCATCATCTTCTCTCATTCTCAAGCTGTGTACCTCTTTAGACGACAAGCGATCAGACGCCGGTCGTGTCAGACAGTGAAATTCTCAAGTGCTGCTCCCCAAACCGGCCGTGCAATCGCCGACACTACAGGCAACTGACAGTGAGCGCTTTGCAAAGCCTGCCATGAGCGATCGGCAGCCCTCTGGCAACCCCTCAGCGCACTTCATACACCTGGCTCACTGCTGCATTTGCTCCGCCTGCCTCCTACCCAGCAATGCCCGAAGTCGCCGCCGACAAAGGCAAGAACGGACGGCTGTCCAACGCCGCCAAGGCGGGGCATCGCCGCCACGTCTACCAAAACCCCAAGACCTCGAGGATCGAAAGGGGCTGGATGCAGCAGGAGCTTAATCGTGGCCGCACCTTCAACACTATGCGCAACCTACCCGGCACCCACATCGACCACACGAGAAACCATCCTGATTTCTGTCGTACCCAATGGGCGTCAGACAACAGTAGCCGTGGTGCTCGTCTTGGCAAGGAAGGTGAAGCCATCCGCACCCGTGCACAGCCCAAGGCGCAAACAACGGGATGGAAAGGCCCACGCGGCGGCGGCGGCAGCAGCAGCAGCAGCGGCATTGGTAAAAGTGTCGGTGCTGGCACTCGTAGCGCTATGCAGGCAGCAAGCCGCACCGCCGCCCGCCAGACTGCACTGCGCACAGGCGCACGGATTGCTGGCAGATGGCTTGCGGGTGGTGCCGCGCGCGTGCTTCTGTGCAGCGTGCCTGGTGGCGCATTTTTCTCGGCCGCGCTGCTGGCCGTCGACCTCTACATGAGCTACTACAACACTTGTGGGGGCGACGATGGTGGCCCCGGTCGTGGAAATCGCGAGATGGCCCGCGATCCGGGTGGGGTAGCCGTTCCTCGTGGAAATCTGGAGGCCTTCAGCAAAGCCCCAGAACTTGCCGCCGACGATGCCGCTGCCGTGCTGGCCATTCTTATACCCCGTGCGGAGGCGGAGCTTCAAGGTCTTCCCTTCAGCTCTCGCACGGGTGACCTGCACTCCGCCGTGGTGCAGATCGTTGTGGCAGAACTCGCCACTAGCATCTACGTCGACAACGCCTACCCGTTTTTTTCCCTTCATTTCAACAAGGATGCCTGCCTTTACCCCGTGCTGCACCCGCTGCTGCGCGAGACGCTCGTGGGCCACGTCATCGCCACGCTGGACTACTACCTCAAGGGGTTCCTCAACGGCGGCGTGTACCCCGTTGAATACCTGATGAACTGGCACGAAGGCAGCTGCGGGGTGCAGCGTGAGGAGCTTAGGCAACACGTTGTTGACCTCCGCACCTTGGTGGCAACCCACGGTGGCGAGGGGGTTGCGTATAAGTCACTTCTCGAGATGCTGGCTGAGGCTGGCGTCGCAGACCTTGTAAGAGGGACCGATCAGCCCGAAGAGGCCACCAGCACCGGCAAAACCACCGACGCATCGGCCAGCAAGTTCCGCACCAGTTTTCGCATTATCGGGACCCTGGAGCGAGCCGAGCGCGATGGTGACGTCGTCGCCTTGGTGCCCGGTTTTCGTGTCGAATACACGGTGGAGACCACACCTGCTTATCAGAAGGTGTTAGACGCTCATCTTGCTGAGCATGGCGTGTACCCAGATGGCTATGCCACTGTGCAGCGTGTGTATGCGCGCGCGGCTCGGGCTGCAGAGCAAGTCATGCCCCGCATCCCTCTCTTTGCCCCCTACTTTGCCATGCTCCGCATCATCACAGCCTGCTCCGCACTGGTGACGTCGCTTCGGTCGACAGGGAAACTGCCACTCCTGAGTCTGCCAGTCGATGCATTCCGCACGGGGGCCAACTGCAAGCTGACACGCCTGACACCTCCTTTGTATCCCCCCCTGCCCGTGCGCTACTACAAGCAGCACGTCATTTCGATACGTCTGCTAGACCTCGTCAACCAGCTGCGTGCCAACGACAACCTTTCTGCTCTCACGCTAGACTCGCGTCACACACGAGCCTTTGAGCCCTCCAAGCTGGATCGTGAGATGGAGAGGCTTTCCTTACGCGTCTTTGAACCAATGGCCGACGTTACTTCCGCCGTCCAAGCTGCTGTTGCTACACTGGCCCAGCGCCAGCTGCCAAGCGAAGTGGACTTTGCCAGTGTCGACCTGGACGCTCTCCAGACGCACGTTCAAAATCAGTTGACTGCAGTGGCCGACGCTTGGCCAACAGTGCTGCTGCCCCGAATGATTGTGGATACAACACGGCATTTACTGGCCACGTCCCTCTTTGATGACGAGCCGTCACAGCTGCCAAACGATGGCGGTGTGGACATTGAAGCTCATGAAAAAGCTGTCAGGGCCAGAATGCCCAGCAAAGAGGTGACGGAGCAGCTACTGCAGCCATTCCTGCGCCGCCTTTCGACCATAGACACAGTGCCTGACCGCAGCACTGCCGTCCGCCAGCATTTTGCCGATGAACTCATCACGGCTTTCCGAGCGTCGGCACTGTTTCCTCCGTGCAAGTTTCGCGAGGAGAGCCGCTTGCGAAAGCAAATTTTGCACACGCAAACTCAGTTGCGTGAAGAGCTCGCCAAAATTGATGTTTATCAACGCAGCATGGAGAAGGCTACCGAGGAGTACCGGACATCCCAGCTTGAGGCGCTTGCACAGGAGGTCCAGGATCTACATGCAGGCTTTGACCGTCGGGTGCTCGCCGTGCCTCCCGGCTGTGCCGTTGACCCAGCCGCAGTACAAGCCTTTCGGCAGTGGCTAGCCGATCAGGAACGACAGTCGCGTCAGCAGATTGAGGAAAGAGTGCAGCGCCAGGTTACAAGCAATGCCCAGGCTTTGGATGACGCTCGTCGCGATGTCAATCAGAAGGTGCAGAAGTTCATCCAAGGAATCGAACATACACTGCAGGTGGAGCCAGAAAAGCGACTCATGGGCATCCTCTCGGAAAAAGCTTCAGCATATTCATCTCAGCTTGCGGATGGAATTGTCCAGCTTCATGCCCGCCAGTCGGCTATCATTTTCCTTGACGACAAGACGATAAAGGGAAGAGTCGTGTCTCGCTGCTTGGGCGTGGCGGATCGGAGCTTCCTCAATGGGCATCAGGAGGATCCGAGGATCATAGGGGGCTGCGGGGTCAGCCTTGAGGACCTAGAGGACAGCCCGCTTTTAGCCACCACCCTATCGACCGCTCAGGCACAACACCTGCGCGTAAGCCTCGCGCTCAAGACCTCTGCGGGATCCAGCACAGACGTGAACGCCCAAGCTGTGGGTGCAACTGTGACCCGGCTAGATTTGGAGAATGGCCAATCTGCACTGGCTTTTCGCTGTCCGACTGAGAACGGATGCCTTGCGTCGCCCTCTGAAGCCACGCTTTGGCGAGCATGCACCCACGACGGCCGCGGGCACGTGACACCCGGACTTGGGCTAGTCATGGCAGAAGCTCGAGCGCTCATCGGCGACTGCCTCGAGCATGACGACTCGGTTGCTGAGGTAAAGGCAAAGCTATTGACGCTTGTAAAGCAATCACCCAGCGTGGTCTCAAGCCTTTCGCAGCTGGCTGCCGAAACGGAGCCTGCTACGGGCGCAACCCTGCTCCACGTGGCGGCAGCCTTTGCTTGCCCTAACGCCACCGAAGTGCTATTGGAAGCAGGCGCCAATGCAATGGCGACGGACAACGAGCAGGCCACGCCACTGCACTACGCCGCCGCTGCCGCGGCAGCTTTGCTGGAAGAAGGCTCGCGCGGCAGTGCTAACGACCCTGACACCAGCCCACACCAGGCTGTTGGCAATTTTGCAGGGGAGCATGAGGCACCAGAGCTGGCAACAGTACGGCTTTTGGTGAATGCGGGCGCATCGCCTTTTGTAAGACAAGGCGCGGGCCTAACGCCACTTTTCGTCGCCTGTCAGGGAAATGCTGCCGCCACGGCTCTGGCCATGCTGGATACACACAAGGCTGGTGGTGGGTGTGACGTCAATGTGGGCCCGGACTCGGACATGATGCCCCTCCACTGCGCCGTAGCCCACGACATGGCGGCCGTGGCAGCTCGCCTTGTCCAATGCGGAGGGAGCTTGGAACGGCGGCGGCGTGCCGATGGTGCCTCTCCATTCCTCTACGCATGCATGCGAGCGTCCCATTCAACACTGGACGCTATGCTCTCTGCGGCCAAGAATGTACCGGACATTGACCACATGCTGGAGGGAAATTACAACTGCCTGCACTGCCTTGCCGCCTATTCTGGCAACAAGTCCTTGGCCAGCTGCTCCGACCTCCTTCAATCTGCCCAGGTCCTCCAAGCGGTTTACAAGGGTGCCAGCTGGCGGAGTCTCTGCTGCCAAAAGGACAGCAACGGTCGGACACCAGCAGAACTCGCACTGGGCAGTGGTCTGCCAGAACTTGCCATGTTACTTGGCGAGCAGCTGGACGCCGATTCTGAGTTGCGATGCTTACAGGCCGCCCTGGCTGCGGGAGCTGAAAGTTTTCTACGGGCCCACGCAGGACGCTTGCCACCAGATCTTGCCCGTGGGTGTGTGAAGCGCGGCTTCCGTCTCATGTATTCTCCTCAAAAGACAGAAAAGATCGTGAGTGATGCCCTGAATGCCCATACTGGCGAACAGGATGCAACCTTGCTGCTTACAGCCGTAGCACAAACACGGCAAGCCGTTCTGTTGCGCACCATTCTGGAAAAGCAGCACAAGGGCAAACTACAGGTGGCCGAGTTCCTCAGACTCGCGGCAATAGCCAATGACGTCTCCCTTGTGAGCGAGACTTTACCAAAGGCGGACCAAGCGGCCATGCACGCATCGCTTTGCGCCGCACTGCGGCAGGCATCCTTGATGGCTGCCAGCCTGCTAGCCGACAAGCTGAATTTTACAGTGCTCGCCAAGCCGCAGATTGCCGAGGTTGTGGAAGCCGCCATATTGTCACAAAATCGGGACGGTTGGGCCCTCATCGCACGCTTCGTAGCGCCGGATGATATGCAGCAGCTTCCGTCGTGTCGGAATGGCAACGCACTGCACTTGGCCGTGACCAGTGGAGCCACCATCCTCATCCCAGCCATCGCTGCTGCCGGGGTATCGAGCGAGCAGCTTGACGACGATGGGCGCTCACCGCTCGAGCTCGCCGTGGCCATGAGTAGCCCTGCGCTTGTGGAGACGATGTGGCGCGTTCGGCCATCGCGGCTGCGCACTGGCGAGGACCCGGGCGTTGTCAGGGACACGGCGCCATCTGATGCCTCGCTTTTGACCCGCGCCATCTGCCACGCTCTTGAGCTAAGTGATGAGGTCATGTTGAGAACCCTTCTGCGGCTCCCAGGTGACGGTTCCAAGGCAGAAGCCTTGTTGCGTCAAATACCTGCAGCTGAGAAGAGTCGGCTTCTTCGCCACAGCATTGACACGGGGGCTCTTGCCCTACTCAAGTTTTGCCTGGGGCTTCTCCGATGCATCCCGACCCCCGATGCCGTGGCCGCTGCTGCGGTCAAGGACAGACCGGACCTTGTCGCCTCCCTCTTGGATACCTTAGCGGGTCAGAACAACCCCAAGGTGCTAAATGAGGCCGTGGTGGCTGCTTACGAGGCTGCTATGGGTGTCTCAACACCCGTGTTGGGCCTCGTGCACCTTATGGCCAACGGCAAGGTGGGGACAAGCACATCTGCGGCGGACGCGTGTAAAATGTGCACCACGACGCCCTCCTTGATGCCCCTTGTGCAGGCGGAACAGCTTGCAGGGCGTCTCCGTGCTGTGCAAAACGCGATTGAATCAGGCACGGTCGCTGAATTGCGACATGCACTGAAAGAGCTCCCTGATAAGGGTCTACACTTTCGTGACCCAGATACGGGCAGCCCGTTGCTACACTGTCTTCTTGCCAAGCGGCGTCTCAACGCCCTGAATGTGCTCCCGCCTGGCTACAAACTAAACTCCCTGGACTTGGGCGGCCTGAGCAGCTGGACCCTGATGCTTCAACAGCTATCAGCCCAGGATATGAATGAATGGCTGCAGGCTTTGTGCTTGAGTGGGCATCAGACACGAAGTCAGCTGGCAGACGCACTTCTCTGCTCTGTAGGGGGGCATACGCCCTTTGAGCTGGGGCGCATGGGACTGGCTCAAACGACGGGGCTCCAAGTGCTCGCCACGCACGTGGCTGTTGGTTGTGAGGATTCCGAGGTCGATGCCGTGTCGACGCTGCCGGTCGTGCGCGGAGCGGGCAAATATGTGGGCTGCACTGCACTTCACGTGCTTTGCAGCGAGGCTGGTGCGAGTGCCGTCCAGGCGTACCTGGCGGCTCTGGAGGAAAGAGGTGCGAGCCCGGCAGTTATGCGCCAGGTGGTGAACGCCCGAGACCGGCAGGGTCGCACTCCACTGATGTGCCTGGCTGCTAGCCGCGGGACTGATGTTGGGTTTGCTGCTCTTACAAGGGCCGGCGCGGAGTTTGATGCCGTGGACGGATGCGGCCGCGGTGTGCTTCATCACGCGATTGCGGCCAGTCACACTACATGGCTTGGCAATGTCCTCTTGGATCCAACCACTGCTTCCCTGCTACCTCGCGGGCCCGATGCCGATGGACGGAGGCCCGCCATGCTGGCTGCCCAGCTTGGGCTTGGTCAGGTGCTACGGCTCTTGCTGCTTCACAGGGACGAGCAAGAACACCTATGCACGCCGGATGTGTGGGGCCACACGGCGCTCACCCTGGCTGCTAGCGAAGGTCATGACGACCTTGTGTGTATGTTGGTAGATGACTATGGTGTAGACCCGGATGCTGTGTGTGAGGGGCCGCTCAAGGTTGACATTCAGCAGCGTTCCATGAGCAGCAGCGGACTTGCCGCAAAGGCAGGTATGACTGCAATTCACCTGGCAGCGCAGCGGGGCCACATGCCCGTCGTGCGTGCCCTTCATCATCGTGGTGTTTCAGTGTCAAGGCCCAATGTACATGGACAAACTGCGCTGCAGCTGCTCTTGAGCGCCGGGCGTGCGGATGCCATTGACCTCCTGTCACCGACACAGCTCATGGCGGTGGCCAACGAGCCACAAATGGGCGCCAGCCTCTTATCCGCCGCCGCACGCGGCAACCTATCCACCACAATTCTTAATTTGGTCCACCTTGCCGGCATCGCAGTTGATGCCGCCGATGCCAAGACGTTGATGACACCGCTACATGTAGCCGCAGCCACAGGTGCGCTGCAGTCCGTACGTGCTCTCCTCGACCTCGACGCAGATTTTCTGGCTTGTGACTGCCAAGGTCGCACGCCGCTGCACATGGCAATTGAGTGTCGACAGCCAGACGCAGCCGCAGAGCTTCTACGGGCCGCACTGGAGGAGGGTGAAATAAAACGGCTTTGTGCCGCGACGACTGCCGATATTGTGGGTGGGGCAACAGCATTGCATGTGGCAGCCGAGGCAAACGATGTGGCCACAACTGCACGCCTATTGCGAGCTGGGGCTGATGTCAATAAGCCTGACGCCCGTGGGAACACACCAGCTCTCTGTGGCTTGCGGCGCCACGGTGATGGTGGTGACCTGAGAGTGCTCCAGCTTCATGTTGCTTATGGCGACGAGAGCCTGGCGTCACGTGTTAAGTTACCGTCAAACCACGGCAAGGAGGCGGCGGCGTTGCTTGAACGCTTGAGGTATGAGAAACCCCTGGTCAAGCCGGGCGAGCCACATCCACACCCACGGCGGCGTCTGTATCTTGAGCCGGATGACGTTACCCACGCTGGGGACATTCGACCACTTCTCCGCCGCGCCTTAGAAAGGAGCAGCAGCCAACTAATGGAGCTGGCGCAGGTACAACTAAGGTCCGACACCAGCAATGATGGCCCCAAGACGACCGGAAACACGCCGATCGCAGAAAGCGCTGGCGCCACCTCAAGCACGTGGCTAGATGTTGCCCAGGAAAGCGACTCGTGTCTTGCGGAATACTTTGTTGCGGTGACCGAAACCACGGGAGCTGAAGACCTCCTTGAGACTCAAACGCCAGCTGTCATGACGGTGGCAGAGCGGCGTTTGGCTGTGCGGCAAGCCTGCCAGGGACTCTTGCAAGCCCATTGGCACTTTGGGGCAGAGGGTACCAAAATTGCGGTGGAACACCTCAACTCA
Organism: Monosiga brevicollis MX1; assembly: GCF_000002865.3. Lineage (NCBI taxonomy): Eukaryota > Choanoflagellata > Craspedida > Salpingoecidae > Monosiga > Monosiga brevicollis. The sequence goes on from NW_001865079.1 coordinate 134,435, forward strand.
ACCAACCTCACAGCCAAAGACGTATCTCTGACCGCGCTCTGGCCGGGCAGGAAGACTGCCAAGCAAGCTCTCCTTGTCAGATGCATTGCCGAAGCTGCACGTGGGCCTTGTGAAGCCGATGTACTTCAATTTGGACTGGACGCCATGCTTCGCTGCGCACCCGATAGCTTAAGCGCGGCCGGCGCTAGTGCACTTGGTTTAGTGCTGAACCAACTGGTCTGTGTTGGAGGCTCTCTCTGGCTTGGCTTTGTGTGCACTAGCGGCGCGGCGGGGGGCGCACTGGCTGATTTGACGGGTTTTGCACAGGATACTATGGATCTTTTGTCGGCGTGCCAGGATGAGGCTTCCTCCCTCAGGGCGCTCAAGTCGCTAATCCCTAACGCACTAGCACGAGGCGCAGCTCGGATAGAGTGCAAGAAGCATCGTGCACGGGTTCCAGCGGTATCACCCAAGCCAAGTGCAAAGGGCCCGGCAGTATCACCCAAGCCAAGTGCGAAAGGGCCGGCAGTAGCACCCAAGCCAAGTGCGAAAGGGCCGGCAGTAGCACCCAAGCCAAGTGCGAAAGGGCCGGCAGTAGCACTCAAGCCAAGTGCAAAAGGGCCGGCAGTAGCACTCAAGCCAAGTGCGAAAGGGCCGGCAGTAGCACCCAAGCCAAGTGCGAAAGGGCCGGCAGTAGCACCCAAGCCAAGTGCGAAAGGGCCGGCAGTAGCACCCAAGCCAAGTGCGAAAGGGCCGGCAGTAGCACTCAAGCCAAGTACGAAAGGGCCGGCAGTAGCACCCAAGCCAAGTGCAAAGGGGCCGGCAGCGGCGGCACGTGGCGTCAATCTGGACCGAGCAGCTGGGTCAGCCAACACAAAGCATGCGCAAATAACCTCGACTCCACACCTCAAAGACTTACGCGCAGCTGCACAGCAAGCTTTGGCCGTGGCGCTAGCCAGCGCCTTTCCGGACCATGACGTCGAGCATGTGGAGCAGTCGTTTGCTAAGGACGTCTCCCACCCTCTCTCTCCAGACGTGCTTGCCCACTGCACAATGTTGTTTGACACGATCGAAAAAGCGGAGCAGCGGTTGTCGGCGATGGACATGAGCGGTGTGGTAGCGGAGGCGCGACAGCTTGGACAGCATCTAGCCAAGCGCCCTGGTTGCGGTTTTCCTCACTCCACGGACGACGAGGGCTGGAAGCAATGTGCTCACCTGCTAGCTGTACTTCGTGTCACGGCACGTCGGCGTCTAGGCGTGCGGCCGTATACAACACAGTTGTTTTCCCTCCTTGCCCTCCTTCATGGCATGGATGCCGATGGCGAAGGGCTGCAAGGTCGCGTGGCGCAAATTCGTACAGGGGAGGGCAAGTCGCTGCTGTTGGCTCTTCTTGTCGCATACCTTGCCCTGTGCGGACGCACCGTGGACGTTGTGACCAGCTCGGACGGTCTAGCCACTCGTGATCAGGCAGAATTTGCATCCTTTTATGAAGAGTTTGGCCTACGTGGGGCACACATCTGCCGAGAGGAGCCGCAGCCTGAGCACTTTGAAGCCCCCATTGTCTACGGCACGAATGCGGCATTTGAGTTTGGCGTGCTGCGGGCGATGTTAGGCTGGCCAGGTGCGGCTGTTGCGAGCAACGGTGCGCCACGTCTGCGCGATGTTGTTGTAGTGGATGAGGTGGACAACATGCTGATTGACACGGCCTTGTCGCCAGCGCGCCTCGCCCGGCCGCGGCTGCATGATTGGACCTGGCTGTACGAGCCTATCTGGCATTTTGTGGAGAAGGTTTTGAACGCGGAGAGTACCAGCGCACCATGCTCTCGGCTTCGGAGCCACCTGAACAGTGTGCTGCTGCCAAGCCTTCGCGAACAGCTTGCCGACGTTCCAGATGATGACTTGGGACGCCTCGTTGCCTCAGCACTGGCGGCACGTAGCAAGAAGCGCAACGTCGACTATGTGGTGCAGAATGACGAGGTGTTGATTGTGGATTGGGCCCATACAGGTCAGTTGCAGCACGGGTCGCGATGGTCCGGCGGCGTTCATCAGTTTGTCGAAGTGAAGGAGGGGTTGGAACCGAAGAGCGAGTCCTTGACTGTCGCCTCGCTCGCACACCCGTCCTTCTTCAACGGATATCGAAAGCTCGTGGGGGTCTCCGGTACCATTGGGTCTGTGGGAGAGCGCAGCGAAATTGGTAAAATGTACAACACGTCCAGCTTTGATGCACCCACGCACCGCACTCGCCTGCTAAAGCAACTGCCGACGATCCTGGTGGATGGTGACTATGAGAAGGTATACCTCCCTCGGCTTTGTGAGGAGGTGGTGCGAGCCGCAAGTGGGGAACAGGCACGGCCTGTATTGGTACTGTGCGCGACGCTTCGGAGCGCGCAGCAGGTGACTGCCGCGCTGGCTAGGTCGTCTGCTGCCGGGTCCTGGGCCCGCCTCCAGCAGCTTACCAAGGTGCAAGCGGAGGACGAAGCGCTCATTGTTCTTCGTGCTGGAAAGCCCGGGACGGTGACTGTGGCTACCAATGCTGCCGGGCGCGGGACGGACGTGCGGCTAGCCTCCGAAAGCATCCGATCCGGGGGCTTACATGTGCTCATAACGTTCCTTCCGGCCAATCTGCGCGTGGAGGAGCAAGGCCTGGGCCGTGCCGGTCGGCAAGGCCAACCAGGAACCGGGTGTCTTTTCATCCACACGGGTGGTACAGATCAGCTCGTTCATACCCTAACTCAAGGCACGCGCTGCGCATCAACGCTGGGGGTCAAGCAGCTTTTCACCCTACGCGAGGCGTACATTGAAGCACAGTCTGAGGCACGCATGCGACGCGCTGCGTTGGAGCGCCGGCTTTATGGCCTGCTATACCGATTCTCGCAATGCCTGTCCCAGTTTCGCTGCATAACAGTCGGGGCGATGGAGCAAGCTGCTGGTATGCCGAAGAGCAGTGCACCCGCGCTGACTAAAGCCCTGTGCCAGCTTCGCGGGAAGGCTGCACCAGAAGAAGAGCCTTTGCTGTATCAGGCGGAGGGGCTTCGAGCCCGGGCCGGCGTGGTGCTCGAAGAGGCTTGGGCGGTGTTCTTCTCGCAACAGTGCCAAGTGACCGCCAGCAAGGATGATGCCTACGTGGAGGACCAATTCAAAGTCTGGGCTCAACAGTGGCTCCCGGATGATGCCGTCATGTGGTTACGTGGAATTCTACTGATGCCGGGGCATGAGGAAGCTTGATTGATCGTTGGCTGAATACTCGGTTGGCATGCAAAGCACTGTGCATGGCCGTTATAAGGCAGAGAGGACGGTGTTGGCATCAAACTCGTCCTTGAGGGCCGTGCTTCGTGTATTTTGCAACGTGGTACAGACCGTCTTGTGTGATAAAGTTGTGTGACTACCGCTGTCTCTTCTTGTTGTGCCACCTGCTGCGGGGCACGATTTCCCTATCCCGGGACAGTTATTCTAATGGTGCACCTGGTCTGGTCACTACTTGCCGACCACACTGGTCCAATCGACTTGAAGACACCAACAAATCTCTTGTTTCGTTGAGACATCTCTAATACTCCTGTAAAATGCTTCCTCAACACTTATGCGCCTCCTCGCTACCCAAAACATGCCGTGGAGACGGAGATTGAAATTGGTAAGGAGAAACCTTGAGAACAGAAACGCACGGTAGAGGTAGGCATCATCGAGGAAATTGAGGCGAAGGCGGTGCTGGAGGTGGCCAATGTATGTGAGGAGCATGTAGCGGGATAGATAAACGCGTATGCAACGCGGTGTGACGCCATCAGGTCGCGTAAAGCGGCAAAGGGTCGCCGCTGCGATGGCGGCATGGCAATTCGAAACAATGAACACCAGAAGGTGGTATCTAAAACTTACCTCTGTGAGTTTAAATTTTTCCATCTGACATGTTAATTTATATTATGCACCTTCAAAATGTAGTGTTTTAACAGCGCACGACGGCAGTGAGAGTGGCAGAGTGGAGCGGCTTGCTGCATGGGCGCTTGCCGCCGATGGCGCCTTGTTCTGGTGATCTTGCCCTCGCCAGACTGCATCATGACTGAACAAACATTCCCCGCACTTCCCCACTGCCGCGCGTCATTCCTGATGTGACATGATAAACTCACACGTGGCTTTAAATTGATCGAAAAAGAGGGGTGCGGGGCGTCTTGCCCCTTGCCCCTTGCCCCTCTTCACTGGCCGTGTCCCTTGTTCGCCCTCCCATGTTTTCAAATTGGCTCGATAAGGACAGTGGCGCGCGCAATCGTCTCATGGAACGTGGGCAAGCGCTGGCTTCCCGGTCAACCCGTCGAGTCAAAAAGGGTCGTGCCTCTCAACAAAAACGCGCACGCTCAAGCGCGGTGGCCCCCTAGTCAGTCACGTGAGTGGGTCAAGTGCAGCCGGTCCCAATGGGGGGTTTGTCCCCTTCGAAGACAGAAATCCTGTCTTCGAAGCCAATAGGACAAACGCCACCCATTGGGTGCGGAGGTTTGGTCTCTGGTCAAAAGCCCAAGTCTTGCCACTGGCCGTCCGAGTTGGATTCGCAACACGCCCGTGCCGCCGCTCGACTCTTGTGTCATGTTGGAACGAGAGAACAAGAGCCAACCTTTTTTTTTCATAGTCTTGACTCGCGCCAAACCAAGCGCACACCATCAAGCAAGCGCCCCACACCAAAAAAACACAGGCTTTCATCATGATAATGTTGTTATCACACTCCCTCCCTCCCCCTTTACGACTGAATCACTGAGACCAGACCAGAGCACGGCACCGCACGAGAGCACGCCCGTCGTCGAGTCGAGTGCATCATGTCACCCCTGTGGTCATCTCAGAACAGAAAAAAGTCCTGGGGGTTCCTTTGATTTTTTCCTTGGAATCATCATCTGCAGAAACCTGCATGGCAGACTGCACAAACCTTGAGGCACGCTACAGTTAATTCCTATGGGGACCAGGACTCTACCGACACAACCCTGCAGATCACGTGCAGGAAGGCAACGATGGGGGTGTGGAAGGTGTTGCACAGGCTACGACTCGCAGTGTAACACCCTTTGCTTTCCACCGGCACACAATGTGAGAGCTGGGTCAAGGTCAAGAGAGGTTGGCGGCACACACATTGTGTTCTCACACACACACTCAGAGAGAGCGCAAAGCAAAGGCAAAGCAAAGCAAGGCAAAGGTTGTGTTGTGTTGTGTGTTCATTATGATAAGGATCACAATGCCATTGGACCCCCTCCTAACTTGCACAAGCCGCCCCCGCCCCAATGGCAGCCTGATCTGATGGGTGAGGACTCGACACACGAGGGCACTGTCTCCGACGGGCACAGAGACGTGACCCAAGCCCAAGCGGCCCACATCAGGGGGCCCCAAGAAGGGCAGCGTGCAAGGTTAGGGAACAAGAAGGGGGGTGAACCCCATAAAGACCCTTTGACTTGCACACCGCCACCAGAAAACCACGAGAGAGCGACAGAGAGAGAGAGCGACAGAGAGAGAGAGAGGAGTGATACAAGATGCAACACACCTTTGTTACCTTTGCGTATGTACGTAACAAACAGCACAGAACCGCATCTTGCGCGCTGTCCACCTTCCACTTGGCAAGGAAGTTACTCGCTACGACGCGCGGCTTGCTTCCGTACCCGACTCGTTCCAGGCGACGGTCGTGCTCTGGCTCTGGCTGGACGACTTGGAAACAGGGGGTCGACAGCCAGACAGACAGCCAGCCAAAGCATCAGAACACGAGTCATAGGCGTGCGTGTACATGGAATGGCAACCAACCAACCCGCTGTGCCCCAACACACACACACACGCATGGTGCGATCCGATCCGATACGCTCTCTCTCTCTAAAAGACTCTCTCTCTCTCTCTCTCTCTCTCTCTCTCTCTCTCTCTGTGTTTCTTTTGTTCATTCCTTTGTTCATTCTTTTGTTCTCTCTCTCTCTCTCTCTCTTAATGTCTCTCTCTCTGTCTCTCTCGCTCTCTCTCTCTCTCTCTCTCTCTCTCTGTCTCTCTCTCTCTCTCTCTCTCTCTAACTCCCTTTCTCTGTGTGTGTCGGTAACTCGGGTGGCGTCATTTTTCCAACCGATTGCCTCTGCTGCATTTGCTCGCGCTTGCCTCCCCTCTCTCTCTCTCTCTTGCTCTTGCTCTCTCTCTGTTGCAGCTGGCTGCCATATGCCACTGACAGACTGACTGTGTGCGCTCGAAGCTTGAAGCTCATTTTCAGTCGTTGTGGTGGGTCGCCTTTTTGGCATTTGGCCATCGTTCCATCAGCTGCTCTGGCCATTAACGGCCTGGGCTTTGTCGGACACGGATGATGGCGGCTTGTGTGCTTCCCTCGGTTCCCCTGGCTCAGTTTCGGCGACCTCCTGCGCCTGTGAAATCAGCCGTTCCCGCTTCCTCGTCTTCCAACATGGCCGCCGCGGCTGCCCCGGCCGCCCCCCTCCCCACGGCTCCTACCACCTCGCGTCGCTGCTCCCCCGTCAAGCAAGAATCGATGGACGCCATCACTGATCTCTTGCAAGCCACGCTCTGCAAAATCGAGACGGCCTCACCCGCTCCCGCTCCCTCGTCCTCGTCCACCCTCGCGCCTCGCCGCGGTGTCAATGTACTATCCCTTCAAAATCTGGCCGAGACCAACACGGCGGCCCTCACGCCCGCCCTGACCCCGGTCCCGCCACCCGCCGCCAACACCACCAGCTCGAGTGTCCCCTGCACCCCCACCAACGCCTGCAAGACCGCCAACGTCACACCCCGCAAGGCCCGCCTCACGCGTCGCCTGACCTGGAGCGACGAACGCGGTGGTCAACTCGAACACAAGTGCCACTTTAGCAAATACGACGAACCCTATCGCTGTGGTCGCCGACCCCACGCGCGCCCCACCGTCCAAGCCGACCTCGACATTGGCGCCACCCTCACCGACTCGAGCACCGTCCTGGCCTTTGACTCGGCCCAGCTCTGCGCTCCACACCTCATGGCCGAACGTGCCTGCCAGCAAGGCGTCGTCCTTGAACAAATCAACGTCCGCCTCCCCTACATCTTTTGCACCGTTCGGGTCGCCAACCTGGCTTACGCCAAATCGGTCAAGATCAAATACACTTGCGACAACTGGGCCACCTCGGACGTGGTCGAGGGCGCCTGGATTTCCTCGGGCCTGGAACGCGACACGGAGCGCTTCGTCGCCACCATCAGCCTCTACAACTTTCGTCTCATCAAAAATCTTCAGCTCTGTGTCCAGTACAACGCTGCCGATCAAGAACGCTGGGACAGCGCCGATGGGCGCAACTACCAGCTTCGCCAAGTCTCCCGTGCCGATGCCCGCACCCTTTCCCCTCCCCCCTACCGCAAATGGCAACAACAGGGGGCCTGGCATGACTCGTGCCTCGGCGCCTTTTTGTGATCAAACACGCCCCGCCAGCCGCCTGTCCATAACCCTCTGCTGCAGCTGCCGTTCTGGCTCCCTCTCTCTCTCCCTCTCTCACCTCCCGGGATGTCATGCGTGGCGTGCGCTATGCGCGCACCTTTGGTGGCTTGCGTGTTCAAGTTGGGTGAGCGGCAACACACACGAGTTGTTGCCGTTCCCCATGGCTTGAACACGTCACCAAGGAAGGTTGCGCCTTGTCTGCCCGCGCACCCCGCTCGACTTTGTTCTTTCTATACTATCACAATCATGTGTGTTGTGTGTGCTCTGCTCCATAATCTGCGATGAGCCTTTATTCACCCCTTGTGTTTCCTCTTTTTGTTCCCCGCACATGGCTGAGCCATGATGGCATGCATTTGATATTCAAGCATCGCCCTGTTCCTGTTTTCTTAAAAGGAGGCTGCCTCCGCTCATAATTTCCCCATATTAGTACCCTGGCGAGTTTCGTTCGTTGTTCAAGACAAGAATCGCACCGCGCACCGCTGCTGGCGCCCTCGATTGTGGCCCCAGCCGGAAAATCGACCCCCTCTCTCATAATAATGACAGTCCATCACACGCATCGCCAGATCAAAAAGCTCAAAGCTCTCATCCGCTCGTCCCATCACTCCTTCAGACCCGGTCCTTTTCAAGTTTGCATCAGGTGACACCCAAGAGATGGTGCGTCTCTGTGTGTGTGTGTGTGCCATGATGCACGATCACACGATCTTATGTCACACACACGCTCTCTCGAATCTCTCTCTCATTTCCTAACGTGATGTGCGTACACGCAAGAGTGTCTTTGGTGGGGACATCCATGTGGTTGGTCCTCTGACCACCCAGAGCCACGTGAGTGACGATTATCTGACAATTTAGTTATGCTCACTTTATTCGCTCATATGGCAGACAATGTCCTTTTTCTTTAATGTCAGATGAAATGTTTTGTCCGGAGGAGTGACTTGGTTGAAAGGACAACGCGCCGACGGCGACACGATCGGAATGCGCGCACACACACACACACTCGCGCGCGCGCGCGCGATTCAGATCTCAACGGCCGTCCCAAGCAGACTGGCTAGTTGGTTGGCCTCGCAGATCCAAGGCTCATCGGCGCGAATCCACCCAGCTCTTTGGTCCAGCAGCCAAACATGAGCATGCAACATTGGTGTGTGGATCCCGAGCTTGCATTCCGTCCTGTCCCATTGCACGGACAACCGTTGCGCGTCGTGGGCGATGGACAGCGCCTACCCGCAACCCGCCATAGCCCTGGCCGAGCAATGCGACTCCAGTGGACATCCATGTCCCCCCATCCGCTCTCAAGCACCCCACTGCCTCTGCAAGAACCCGTCCCCTGCCTCCGCCCAACCGAGCCGCCCACACGCCCCTCCCCACCAATACGACGACTCACCGTCTGACACCAACGAGACTCACACCAACGAGACTCACGCCAACGAGACTCACATTAAGCCCTCCTCTTCCCTGGCGTTTCCTCTTATACCTCTTTTACTGACATCTCTGGACATGCTACGTCATTTTTCAATCGCCCCTGCGCCCGAGCACGCAGTCGCGCTCGACACCAGGCCAGAGCCCTGGATGTTCTTCCTCTTGCGATCCCAATATCCCTTCCCTCAACTCAAATTTACATCTCCCGAACACAGTTGCGCACCTTTCTTTACCTCCCATAGCCTCTGCTTGCACGCTCAGCCATGATGCCGTGCCTCCCTAGCGCACTGTCGGCGCTCTCTATCCTCGCTTTGCTTGGTACAGCCCCGAGAATGTTACTTCATCCCGTCCTGTCCTGCCCCTCGCCAAGGCCCCTTTCCCTCACGCGCACCCAATGACCTGCCTTGACCATAGGCGCCGTGGCTGGAGCCGGTATGACTACACTGCCTCCAAGCCCGACAACCCGCGCCGCGACCACATCGCCCGCCGCGACACCACCGCTCTGTAACTTTGATGGCATGTGCTTCTGCCCCATCGGTCTGACCGCCCGCATCGAGCTCGACGCCTTCCGCTGCCCCACCTGCCTTTGCCTGATTGACGAGGAAGAAGACAGCTTTGAGGTGCCCGCCACTGAGGAGCCCACCGAGGACCCCTGCAGCTTTGACGGCACCTGCGACTGTCCTGACCACCAGCAGGCCTCCATTCGTGTACGTGCAAAAGCGTCCCCCCTCCCCGCATGTTATCGGAGACAAAGCTGCTGCTGCCATCCGCTTGCTCCGTACCTCTGGTCAGTACAAGAGGGGTCAAGACCCATTCACTGACAGGGATCGCGCTCTTATGCTAGGTTTACGATGGTTGCCCGACCTGCATCTGCTCAGACCCCGTGACGACGCGAGCACCAACCACCTCTCGCATCCAGACAACCACCCAGGCACCCATCTCCACGACCAACATTCAGGCCACCTGCGCCCCCTATCGCCCATGCAACTGTCGCCCTGGCGCAATCAGCGTGGACACGGTAAGCACCATAAATTTGAGAGCACGCATCAAAGTCGAAGCGCGTGCCTCCCTTGACCTTGCTCGGGCTAACGCCCCCGTCCCAACGCTCAGTTTGACCGATACGGTTGCCGGAGCTGCTCCTGTAAGCCCGTTCCAACCACAACCCCGGCACCTACCACTACCAACTCTCAAGCCCAGACTACTGTCGGACCCCAAGTAACCACAAACCAGAACAGCTGCAGCGCCTACGTACCCTGCAACTGCCGACCTGGAGCCGTTCCTCGAGATTACGTGAGTCCCGGCCCGTGCCTGCCGTCCGTCTCACCTGTCATCTCATCCAGGTCACTCACCAACACGTTCCATTTCACACCTCAAAGTTTGACCAAGATGGATGCCGCCGCTGCTCCTGTCGCGCGGCCACCACGCCTGCAGCTAGTTCTGCCCCTTCCTCCACCCAGACCTCGTCTAGTTCCACATCAAGACCCTCAACAACCACCAGTTCCTCAATCTCCAGCTCGTCACGGTCCTCTTCCTCTTCCTCTTCCTCATCAACGTCATCCTCTTCCTCTTCCTCTTCAACGTCATCCTCTTCCTCGCACTCATCAACGTCATCCTCTTCCTCGCACTCCTCGTCCTCGACCACCTCTACCACCTCACCGCCTCTCAATCGTAAGCCCTTCTCAACATGCGACACCGCTTGGCGCCGTTTCCGCGCACGTTTTGTGGATGCACCGCATGCACCCCTATTCATGCCCAACCGTGCTCTTCTCCGCAGCTGGCTGCCCTGTTCCCGACTGCCACTCTTGCCAAGCGCACCAAAACGTCATCAGCTTTGAATACAACGGTTGGTACAAGCAAATGAATACAACATCCGCATTCTTGTTCGCCACTCAGGCGGCACCTGACGGAATGCTTCAATTCTGCTCCTGTATTCTCCAGGATGCTACTATTGTCGCTGCGAGGACAGGAATGCACCCCAAACTTCGCCTTATCCCCCGCAATGTGCCAACCCTGATTGCCACGAGTGTCAAGCGCATCAGACCGTTGAGTTCTATCAAGAGGCCGGTGAGCATACACGTGCCGCCCATGGACACACCCTGTTCTGTGTTTCTTCCAACGCCAAACCCACCTAACATGCCCATTCACATGGACTGCATTCCTGGCACCATGCCTAGGCTGCCCCAAATGCCGCTGTGTCACTCCCGGTGAACCTAGCACCTCTCGTGTGCCGCTGACCACAACCCAACCAACCACGACCCCTCGTCATGTTCCCACCACGACCCCTCGCCATGTTCCCACCACGACACATCGACCCATGCCAACTACTGCAGGATCAACCACCGCCCCCGGCCCCACCAACGTTCCCGCTGACCAGTGCCCAGTGCCCACGCAGTGCAATGGCGCCTGTCGCTGTGAGTGCTTGCACTGCCCATGTGCACATCTCCAAATGAGCAAGCGCCTCGAGAGGCCGCTGGCCCTCGAGACTGGTATGGACTCTGACCACTCACTTACCCTGCCTTGCAACAGCTTCAGAGGTGCCCTTTTGGACAACGGTAGCTGGTTGCTACGGGTGCCTGTGCATTCCCAGTGCTGAGAATCGTGAGTTCTTGGATGCAGGCCTTGCCGCCAACCAAAGACCATCAGGCTTACCTCTTGCCTGCTAAAATTGGGGCTTTGCGCAATTAGGCGACTATGATGTCAACTGCAGTGCCCCTGCAGAAGACCTGACAGAGTGGATCTATTCCTCTTGGAACCCGTGGTCTGCTTCGTGTGGCATGGCTTACCGGTACGCGATCAGACCTCGGTTTGGCCTCGAAATTGTCATCTGTTTGCAGTCTCATGCCTTGGTCGCAGGTTTCGAATGGCGCTGTTCTGCCCTGCAGCTTTGTGCGGGGCAACTTGTGGTCACCCGCTCGAGGTTGAGTCCCGTGACATGGGACCCTGCCCAACAACTACCATTGCCCCGGCCAACAACGCCCAGTCGAGTGATAACGGGAAGCAAGCATTTGTGCTGCGCGATGCGCTGGTAAGACTTGGACCGTGTGCATTTTTGTGTGCACCATCCCATCTTGATAGTGTGCTTGCTTGACGACTGTGCACTGGCTCATCTTGTGTTGCTTTGTTTTTTTGTTTTTTTGTTTTTTACCTTGACCCTCTCGGCGCAGACGGGTCCGGCCATGGGCCTGATTGTGGCCGGCATCGTGCTGCTGTTGCTCGTGGTGGCAGCCATCGTCGTAGCCTTGCGTCGCCGCCAGTCCCGCCATGTCATGAATGAACTTGAGGGCTTGGAGTACGATGATGGTTCGCTCAGCCTGAGGTACGGTGTGCCTTGGCTTGCCCAATAACATCCTTAAACGTTGCCTCGGCATTTGGTCTGGGCCGTCCCGCCAAGCCTCACTGGTGGCACATGCCTGTGTTTAGGCCAGCGCCTGTACCGCTGCATCGCGACAGCGAGGCCCAGCCCATCGTCGCCAACCCGGCGTTTGAAGATGAGGCATGATACGCTCCAGCCCGTCTTTATAAGTGTGATGGCTTGATGAGCCTGCTCCCCGTCCCAAAGCTTGAGTTGCTTGGTCCTCGTGTCCATAAACATACATGCGCACCGTTTTCATGTTGACTGCCCGTCCCTACGCGCGGTCTGGCAGTGGTTGTCAATCCGCACATACCAATTTCAGCCAATCATTTTAAAACCGAGTCGCAGTGTCATCCTGCAAGGAGTCTCGACTGGAGTAGCACTTGAGATGCAGCACAGAAGCGTCAAAGAAAATATGGTGTTCGAATTCGACAGTTGTCGGAAGAATGGAAGGCTGTGCAGCAAATGAAAGCCGGCAAAAATAATTCACTAAAGGGTGACCAAGCAGGTGATACTAAAAAAAAAAACCCGAAGAAGGGAGCTGGAGAAGGTAGCCGGACACGTGCAGAGGGTATGGGCTCTCATTTTGTTCGCAAAGAGCAGGGGCGAGAACAAAAGTGTTGCAATACAGCGGCTGGCGAGCACGTTGGCACGGTTCACACATCCTTCAGCCACCCCTGGCCCTGAGGAAAAAAAAAACTATTCTATGCATGTTTATTTGGTTCTTGCTGGTTTTACCTTGGCGAATAGCTCGCTAGCCAACTCATATTTCCTCACACTTTTTGTGCCAAGCGTGTTGGTCGTGCAAGCGATTGCAGCTGGAAGGAGTCGGGCTTTGGCAGTCAGTGGGTCAGTGAAGGGATCGCACAGCGATCGATCATAGCAAGTCAAGCAGGGAATTGGTCATCACTCGCAATGACCGTGACAGCAATAAAAGGCGGGTAATCGAGAAAGAAGACCAAGAAGCAGCCAGCTTGATCCAGAAGAAAGCGCCTCGAGCGAGCGCGTGACCGACATGCGCAGCTCACGCGCCTCCAAAGGGATAGACGCTTCAAGGACTGGGGACGTGCTTGTGGATGGCTTGCTTGATCAGTTCGTAGGTGACGAAAGTGGTGATACAGCTGGGCAGGACGCGCAGGATGTTAATGTGCAACCCGCGATAAAAGCCGCGCCAGCCGTCGGCCTGCAAGATGTTTTTAGCGATGGAAGCCAGACCAGCTGGATTGCGACTGTCTTGCATGCGAGCCCGAACCACCTCATGAGGGTAGGTGATGGTACCGGCAACGAGTTTGGAGCCGGCCGAAGCTAGGATGAGGCCCAAGATGGATTCCTGGATGGGAGGCCAATGGCAGCAGTGTGGTGGTGGCGGTGGCGGATGACCGAGAAGCGCGGGGCGAGAGTGAGAAGCTTGTTGGCAGCGGTGAAGAGCAAAGTGATTAGCAGAGCAGGCAGGGACGAGGGCTTACGCGGCCATCGGGGCTGGCGTCACGAGCCCGGTGTTTGAGCTCCTCATAAAGGGGAAACTGGATGGCCACGTGTAGAAGACCGAGGAAGGAGGCACCGAGGCCCTTGTAGAGTGCGGTGATGCCTTCGTGTTTGGCAATGTGGAGCATATGCCCCGGGACGGAGAGCCGTTGGAGGACGGCTTGCTCAGTACGGTGATAAACGGCCGAGATGATGCGCGTCCGGACAACCCAGAGTGGGTTGGTGAGCACGTCTACCACGCCTGCGGCACCCATGGCGGCCAGGCAGCTCTTCCATACGGCGCCACGAGTATTTGGCTCGACGCCCAGGCGTCTCCTAAAGGCATCGTACAACTATGGCGGGACAAATCCAGGCCATTGAGGCAAGGAAGAGCGTCATGTGCGAGTGGCTGTGCCGGTGGATGGATAGGTGTTGTCAAGGATGAAAAATCATGTGGCACGGGAGTAGGGGCAGACGCACGGGAAAGTAGGTGGCCCAGAAGAAGGGGAGGGTAATGAGACTAGGTTGGAGGCCTCGAAACCAGCCGCGGTAGCCTTCCTGGTTGCGAATGTCCTGTAGGGCGGCGACGAGGAGCCATTGTATCAGCTGTTCGGAGGGGCCTGCGCATGCGCTTGAACCAGGGGGCGGGGGGGGGCAGGGGTGTGATGCACGTGCACAAGTCGTACCCTAAGAATGGTCCAGAGCCCCGCTTGGTGGGACGTGCCTGGATGAATGACACCCTCGACCTGCTGGCGAACCTTGGCTACGTCCAAGGGAGAGCACACGAGGGCGTTGACTAATCCACCACCGGCACCGGCCAGAATGGACTGGTTGTAATGAATCCAATGGGCGGCACTCGTCAAGTAAGAGTGGCTCGCTGCGGGTGCCACCGGCGTCGCCGACGTCGGCGCCCCCGACGACGACGAGGAGGAGCTCGCCGTCACAGGCATGTCCTTTGGTACTACCACAACCCCTGCCTCCCCCACCCACACGAGGCTAAAACCAACCAACCCCTCAACCCTTCAACGCCCTGCCCCCCCCCTCCTCCCCCCGCTAACACAAGCCTTCAGCAGCCCGTCCAACGCGACACCGACTGCGCGCACGACAGAGAGAGAGAGAGAGAAAGACAGAGAGACAGAGAGAGAGCGTTTTGCGAAAAAAAAGTGAAAACTCGATGAAACTCTTGACACACTCTCTCTCTCTCTCTAAATCTCTCTAAATCTCTCTCTTTCTCTTTCTCTAAATCTCTCTCTAAATCTCTCTCTCTAAATCTCTCTCTCATCTCTCTCTAAATCTCTCTCTCTCCTGTCTCTCTCTCTCTCTCTTCTTTCTTTCTCTCTCTAAATCCCTCTCTTCTAAATCTCTCTCTCTATGGGGGAGTGAGGCCAGTGGATCTGAGAGGGAGGAGAGGGGCTGGGCTGGGCTGGGCTGGGCTGGGCTGCCGTTTGAGAGATTCAATGGGGTTTCGTATGCACACCCTCCAACAAACTCGCATCGAGCCGGATACCGCGGAACGAAGAAACACACAGCTACACCCTCCCATTGCCCTCAGTCTGCCCCTGGCTCCCGGCTCTCCCTGCCTGTCTACTCACTCACTCACTCTCACTCCGCTCTCTCACTCACTCTCTCTCTCTCTCACTCACCGCTCACTTCCGCCGTCTCCGTCTCTCTCGCTCCGTCTCTCTCGCTCTCTCTCGCTCTCTCGCTCTCTCTCGCTGTCGCAGATCCACGTGCTGTGGTTGCTCAGGTCGTGTGCAAAACATCAACAAGAGCTCCAGGCTGAGCCGTTCCTCGCTATGAGCAGCACCCTCTGTTCACTACGCCCTTTGCCTTTGGCTCATGGGGCACGGGAAAAGTAGACGCTGATACCCTCTCCGGCCATGACCGGTGCCAGTATCTCTATCGACAACCTGCCCTCGCCCACTGAAGAAGCCAGTGGCGCTGCCGTTTGAAGCTTTTTTTCTCTTTTTTTTTCTGCGATCATTCGCACATTCTGCGAAACCCAATGGCTCAAACTGTGATAAACATTACACTACACTACAATCACCTTGGTATATCTTCACTGCATTCGCCTGCTCAAAAAGTATTTTACATCCTGGTGTAGGTGATGAAAATCAATAGTACCTCTCTTAAATTGAAGTATCGCCAACCTCTTGTTGTGGTTGTGGTTGTTGGAGGTGAACCACTGGCAAACGGCAGCGCCCCCGCCCGCCGCCCGCCGCCTTGGAGCTCCTCCTTCCGACGCTGCGGTTGGCGCACATCGGTTGAGACACTACCCTTTCTTGCGCTCACCTCTCCTGCTTATTTTTCTTCTTCGCAGCCTCCCGGAAAGCCTTTGTGCATTCACACACAACATCACACAAGCCCCACGTCACACAAGCGAGCGACCGCCAACATTTTCTTGGTGCATATTCGCTTCTGCAGGTACGCCGCCGGCCGGGGGGCGGTCCTTGTTCTGTGCTCGTTCCATGCTTGTACTGAGCTTGTTCTGTGCTCGTTCCATGCTTGTACTGAGCTTGCACTGGACTTGTACTGTGCTTGCACTGGACTTGGGTCTTGGTTTCGGCCGCACTGACATTGGTTTTGTAACGTGTCAAACGCAGACGACTCGTCGTGGTCTCGTCAGCACTGAACCAGGCCATAGCCGCCTCGTTGCTTTCGCTCGTCACTGCCTTTGCCCTTTCCAAGCAGTCGCCGCTCGTCGAACGGCCGCACACACTGGTACCTACGCTTTTGGCAGTTTCTTCTCCCCTGCTCCTTTTCTGCCCCTGCTTCCCCTCCCGTGCTACCCCCTCACATCTTGGACCCCCCCAGCTCGCGCCATGGCCAACAAGAGCAACCTCTCGGCAGCCGAGCTGGCTCGCTTCCCCGCAGACAAGCTCATTCCCAAGGATGAGACAGGCGTAACCGACTTTCTTGTAGGTACTTGCCTTTTGCCCAGAGACACGCTCTTGATAGCACCAACTCACACTGGTTTGCCCCCCCCCCCCCCGTTGCTGCCTCCCTTGTTTTTCTATTCAGCGTGCCCGCCCCGACTACGATGGCCGTGGCATTCGCGTTGCCATCCTGGATACGGGCGTCGATCCCGGTGCCGTCAACCTGCAAGTCACCTCGACTGGAGCTCGCAAAATTGTCGACCTTATCGATGCCACTGGTCGGAATGCGCTGTTTCATCCTTGTGCACCAGCTACTGCGCCTATCCCTAAGAGCACCCACCCCATTCACCTCTCTCACATGATCTTCGCTGCATCATACAGGCTCTGGCGCCGTCGACACGGCTACCGTGGTCCAGCTGAATGAAGATGGCACCCTCAAAGGCGCCTCCGGCACCGTGTACACGAACGTGTGTGATATGCGCCTGCTTCCCCTTGACCCCCACCCACCCCCATACCTTCAACTGACACAACTCTTCGTGGTCAGGTCCCCGACGCCATGCGTAGCCGCGACGGATCTTATCGAGCTGGCTCATTTTACCTCCATAACCTCTACACCGGAGGTCTCCGCAAGCGCATGGAGGTCAGTATTCCTGCCGCATCCACTCACTGGCCCTAACCATCTTCTCCCAGCCCTGACGCGCATCATGTGGCAAGTAGGCGTGGCGTCGCAAGGACTGGGACAAAAACCATGGCCAGCTCCTGGCCAATGCCCGCAACGCTCTTCGCAAAGCACTCGCTGTCGATGCAAAAGATCAAGTTGGTCTGCGCTGCCCATCACCGCTACTAGCTGGCCCGTTGCGACGCGATCATTCTTGTGACCGCAGGTTTGAGCTGACACGACTTCTCCCGTCACCCGCTTGCGCCAAAAACATACAGGACCGAGCGCACCTTGAAGAGTTGCAGGGACGCGTCAAGGCCCTTGAGACACTGCAAACCTCTTATGAAGACAAGGGTCCTCTCTACGATTGCTTTGTCTTCAAGAGCAACGAGGATGAGGTGAGGTTTTTTGGGTTTTTTGGGTTTTTTTTTTNGGGGGGGGGGGGGGGGGAA